>NW_022704401.1:1585274-1669605 GCF_011630105.1 Anneissia japonica | reverse complement strand
GGTGGTATTTGGTCATTGGCCCTCCCTTGACAACATCTACATTAAATACACAAGAGAGAATTAATTATATCTAAATTTACACCACCACACTGAATTTAGTGTCACTGGCAAGAACTTTTACAATAAATAGGCAAGTTCTATAAATCTAAACATTCTATGGGCTGTTGCAGCAGTTTGCTTTCCTACTTACTTACAACTATAGAAAATAGGGAGAACAGCGTGGATGGGTCCAGTGTTTAACACTCACTAAATTTTGCTGGCCAATTGCAGCTAGGCTATCAGCTGCCTATAGGCTCACTGAGCACATATACAGTAACCACTTGCATATACTCTGACACTCACCTCCTCTTATCCTTCGAATTTGCCTTTCCCATTTTTCAGCCTCAAATTGGGTTGAGGCACACAAACTTAGAGGCTTGTTGCAACATCCATGTTGTTCGTTTCCTGTCAAAAAAAACCCAAAAAAACAAACAAATTATAACAAACAATAATAATAGTTGCATTTTATTTAAGATGATAAAAAAGGATTTGTCGATTGCAATTTCAAAATATAATTCTATAAAGATATTGTAAATTCTATAATATCCATTTAAAGAAATTTATTTGTAAATAATTTATTGAATATATAAGTTGTCATTCATCGGATATTTTAACCATATTTTCAATGAAACTCTCTGGGTAAAACTCAAAATAAAGTTGGTATTTATGTGTAGGGGTGGGTGCCCCTCTCTGGGTACCTCTGAGTTGGGTGCAATTGGGAGATGGGTGCAATTGGGATCTGTCCCACAAGAGCGCACAGGCATAGCAACCACTGTTTCTGTACAGGAATTTTTTTCTTCAATGAGAAAAGCTATCTACTGGCAACAGTTTTACAGTATAAGACATGTTTCCCTGGAAGACATCAATCAATCACTCAATCAATTAATCATTAATGTTCATATAAAAAATCACACAGACAAATCCTGTACATGAATGACATACCGGAGGTTGGCCAACATGAATCAAGGACAGGTCTACGGAAAATTCAATAAACATTGAGTTAACAATCATAATTTCAAATGTCACTCAAACTTAACCTATGTTTACATCTACCAAAATGTTATTTTCAATGTTAAATATTTTCTATTTATTGCAACTAATAGAAAAAAATGTATTGAAGACTTTCTTCTGTTTATAATTTACGTGTCTGTAAACTCCAAAGTCTTTCACATTCATTTAATTTGCAAACCACAAGATGGCATGATGCTGTTATACTTAGTTTCATTATTAAGTCTTAATTTTCTCCATATTTTAAATATGAATGGAGTGGAGCTGTAGTTTGTCAGTTTAGATGCTTGCTTTCCAATCGCTTGGTCTAGCTTCAATTCTTATTTCGTGACCAGATTTTTCTTCAACAGCAAAAAATAACTTTAATTTATCAAGATTAAAATTAAAGAATAAATTAAAGCAAGAGCCTTCAATAGAGAAAATTCCCAGGTTTTCTTTTAGCTTTATTGTTTTAACTTTTTATCAATTTCATTTTTTAACTTTTTATAACCTTTTTTATATACACTCTTATATTAGGTGATAGCTTTTTATACCCCATTGGAAATAAGTCCTCTTGAAAGGTGTATAGAAAAACAATGAATATTATAAAATGTTTACACTTATACTAATGACTATATTTTCTTTGCAATTTTTATCTTCTGGCTTTGGGTCTTTTTATCTATCTTGATGTGAATTGGTAACTTGATGTTTTAATGTTTGATGATTGTAATATTTTTCTTTTTAATGATGTCGAATAAATTCAATTCAATTTAAGCCTCATATTGATATCGTATACATGCATATGTTGTGGAAGCGGTTTGGCGCAGCGAGAACGGTTTGGTTTCCCAACATCGAGGGTGGGGTTTCAACACCTCGCTGTGCATTTCACTTTGTGTCCTTGAGCAAGGCACTTTACTTTATCTACATTGCTTCTCTCCACCCAGGAATATAAATTGGTACCTGCTGGGGTGTTGCCTACTCCTGCGCCAAGATGGCAGCCAATTAAGCATGTGGATAATCTATTGTTTTAACGTGCATTACTCTAACATCTTAATTTTCTCGCCTTCTTTCTTGGAGGTGTAATTGTCGCTTACTCTACTCTAAATGCTCCGAGATTTCACTCCCAAATGTGGTTTTTTTTTTCGCAAAGCCGTTGCTCGTGTGATTGTGAGTTTCCTACCTATCAGGCCCAATGCGGCCTGAGGCGGTTCAGCAAGCCTGCTCATGACTGACGCTGCGCGTCTTAAACTGCGGTGGTGGACCTTTCCTATCATTCGACACTATTTCTACTCCTCCCGTTATACTTCTACACTTTTGGAGTCCTTAAGAGGTCGGTTTTACCCACCAGAACCAGAACCCAATGACCAGGGAAAAACTTACAGCGCTTTGTATCTGTAAAGAAAGGCGCTATATAAATGACCAGATTAGATTAGATTAGATATATAAAATATTGGTCTAGAGTATTTATTATATAAGACAGTGCTTTAAGTTCACTTTGGGAAAAACAAAAAAAAACTTTTAGGATTAAACAATATTCTTTTTATTTCAATTACATCCACCAGCAAGTACTGCAACTTGCCGGTGCCAGTGGATGGACAATGATTCACCAGGCTTATGGATTGGAGTTCCTTTTAGTTGTGAGAAAAAGTCCTGTTGTCACATGAATTGAACCCATGACCCTGGGATTAGAAGGCAAGCACCTTAACCACTAAGCTATACATCTCCACTTCCAATAAAGAATTCTAAGAAATAATAATGTAGTTTAGTTTGATTTGATTGACAAATAGAATAAGCATTCCACCGTGAGAAAAGCTTGGATGCATTTGAATGTAAAGATCTTCTTTATTGAAATAGACACACACAACAACTATATTCCATATCAGTGTTTCGCACACTCAAAATATGCTAAAGTACCCAATATAAATATCACCTACCCTCTTAGAGATGATTTTTAAAAACAACTGTCCAATTTTTATCTTTCAAAATAACTAAATTGAACTGGCTGGGGATAAATCCCTAAGGCCAATGTCCCTTGTCAACGAACATTCGTTTACATGACAATTTTTACAGGAGATATCAACAACAAGAGCCCGTAGGGTACCGCAGACACACTGATCCAACAGATACGCACCCCAAAATAAAAATCACAAAAAATAAGGTTCGAGAATTTAACTGTTTTACATTAGTCTTCTGATTATGACTGAGGGATTTGAACAGGGGTTTACTCCATCTGACTTACTCACATCCTTATGGCCTTAAGTCATTTTGAAAATTCCAACTAACTTAAATTGAATCAACTGAAAAATATTATCATTATAAATTAATATTGTTAGAAGTTAGTAGATCTATCATAAAATGTTTATTCTGTATTGTGAGTATGGATTTTTATTTTCTATTTTACTATATAAATGTATTGTGATTTTTTATAAAAGGCTAAATAAAGAATGAATGAATGAATCTGACTGGAGGGAATATTTGCTGAGATTTCATTATATTTACACGGAAATAAGGAGTTAACCATCCATCCCTATTAATTTCTCCTTGAATAATGATTAATAATGTAGATAAACAAAACAGGAAACTCCCCAAAAAACAAAAAATAAAGAAGTTGCCAAAACAGATATGATTCAGTGTACAATATTTATGTGTTCGAATCAATTGTAGAAAAAATTGAAAAGGATTCAGATGGGATTTGAACCTGGTGGTACCCATACCATAAGACCATTAATGGAGTAGTTAAGATACTTGCCTTGAGATCTTTCAAACACCAGGAATCAGGGTTAAAAAAAATTCACATGCTGAAAACTAAAAATAAAATAAAGAAGAATAATAATAAAAATGTTTCATAAATAAAAAAAAAAAATCGTATTGTACCTGGTTTGATACTTAAAATGCAGCCCTCGGGTTCATCTGGTTGGCAGGCAAGCCTGGAACTAAGTTTTGTTCCTTCCAATGGCATGGATCCCAGAAGCTTGAAGTAATGCAGGTGTCCATCTGCTAGAACGAACCAACACTTCTGCCACGACTTGAAGAGCATCCCCTGATGTGTCTTCAGCCATCCACTGTAGAGGATGTCTGTGGTGTTGGTGTTGAAAACTGGCTCCGGCAGAATCTTATCTGGTGGATCAGTCTGCAATGATTTAAATATGTTTGGATTTAAAATAGTGCATATAAAGGTACAACATAAACAACTATTTTTTACGATTAAGGTAAGTGCATAAATATAGCATATTTCTAGATAAATATGTTCTGAACCATTTAAAATGACTCAACGTTGCACAGTTTTTCTACAGACAACCACCACAAACACTTCAACTCTGGACCTTCCTGGTCTGTATTGGATATGTCAGATCCCCTGGGGGACAGTTTACCCCCTCAATATCATACAGCCTTCACTACCCACAATTAAATAAGCACAGAAGAAATTTCATTTGGTTAAATTTCATTCTATTAAATACAAACAGAATTCATAAAAACACACACAAAAAAAAAACAGTAATCCAAAAAATAAAGCAAACAAGTGTCAATTAAGAAAAACAATACAAAATTAATTTTTCTTACAAAATGACAATGTTTATATAAACCGTAGTTTGCCTTTTAAGATGTGATGCAATTTGAAATAAAATGTATATGATAGTTTGGAAATGAAATGTATGTAGGAAAGCAATATTTGGGACAAAATTCTGAGAAACTAAATAAAAGAGAAACTCTCAAAAAATATTGAAAAATATTATTATTATTTTGAGGTCTATAACCTCCTGCATAACAGAAAAGAACAAAAAAACAGTTAGGATTATCTTACAATAGGAAAATTCTAAAATAGGCTCAGCGACAAATTGTCCATCCCAAATGAACAGGCAAACTCGACCGGACAGCTTCCCCTCATTACAAGACTTGATTACTCTCAATAGTTTATCGGCCAGTACCTGGAAATTTACTGTTACCCTGATTGCCAAAGTACACTTAAGCGTTCATTGGAGGGCGTGTCAAGGTTTTCATGTGCGAGTAATTTAATTAGTTTACTTTCATTTTGTTCCACAAACAACAGTCTTTTGGGTTTAAGTGATTCCGACTGAGCAGGGAACATACGTTGAAGAATATTGTAATAAGTATGTCAAGTTCTGAGATTGTTCGGAATCAGATGTCAAGCTTCATACTAAGAATTGCAAAAACAACCGCCATGTCAGTAGGAACTTAATGTTTCCTACAAGACACGAAAGAACCTTTAGAATTTTGTATCAATAATTACAGTAAACCTGCCTTGTTACGGCATGTATTCAAGCCATAGCTGTCGTGGGATAAATCGTGACGTTAAACTAAATTTAAAATTGGAAAATATTTCAATTTTAGACAAAGAACTGAAACAATTACATACAAAAAAACTTAGAGGAATCTATGATCCATTAGGAGTATATAAATACTATTTTATTCTAATTATTATTATTATTAAAATCAGCTAAGGGAATCCCTATGGATCAGAAAAATACAAAGGTAAATAGATGACGGAAATGACTATCCCATGTTGAACTATTAATCACTTTGCAAATACCCCAACCATCTGACGTCTGGCCGAAACACAACTAGCACAATATTGTGACCCGTGCTTGAGAATCAAGCCAATACTGTCAACTGAAAAGAAAGTAAAATAATGTTTTTTTTTTTTTTGTTTTCTTGACAACGATAGTTAAATCTGGGTAGTTTCAGATTTTTGTTCTTCACGATTTGATGAGAGATTGTAGAGATATAAAAATAAATGGTTCGATGTTGATGATCGTTGCACGATGATTCAACTGATCTGGTTTCACTTCAAAAATTCATTTTAGTTGACAACTGTCTTACTGTATACATCAATGACCACTGTAGAAAGTAATATACTCAATTAACCTAGATGCATTTTTGGGTGATTCCCCAAATTACAACAATGCAAGAAGGCAAGAAATGTGGTAAGAAACAGTATTATCTGGAACTTTGAGTTAAGTCTGGTTTCTTTAAAAACGCTACACTTTCGCTACAGTGTTTTTTTAGTACAATTGTTGTGCTTCGCAGCGATCCCTGGCATAATCGAGTAGGCTCCCAGATACGACCGACCAATCGGCGTCACCGAAAGCTGTCGGCAATAGCGTGTAGCGTTAAGCGCAAAAGTAAAGCTGCTAAAATTTCATCAACATCTAAAGAAACTGCTTGGAGATTTTGTTTTAATTTCATACAGTATATTCATTTGCAAAGAAAAATCTCCCCATGCAGTTTCATAGATATACAGACTGTGAAGAAATGTAAAAAGATACAAAAAGCTATTTAAAATAATATATAACTAAACATTTGCTTTTCTTCTGCATTCTACAGTAACTAAAAATACATTCAATTCACAGACTCAAAAGTATGTTTCATTTTTGAGGATTTCTAACAAATTTTGTGTTGTTTTTTATTTTTTTAACTCCCTCCACAATAATTCATCAATTTCTCTTTTTGTGGAAAATATATTGCTCCTACAGGAACTAATGATTGAGTAAATATAAGCAAAATCAGGTCATTGTCACCCAAATTGTCACCAATTATATTCATGAAAACCTGGTGATTTGTCCCTGGAATGTAACTTAGACGTCTGGGATTAAATACAATGTACTGTAAGTACAATGATACCATTTTGGAACAGTTCCAATTAATAAATGAAACTGCTGTATATATTCCAAAGTATGAATAACCACATTATCTGGGAAATATCTTGCAATATTTCCTACAATCAGAAGTCCAGATTGAAAACACAGCTGGAAATTATTCTTAGCCAAAACCATACTAATCTTAATTTGTCATTCAAAAAAACCAACTTGTCAATGATTCTTTGAAATGTCAAAAATAGGTACAGTTCGTGGAAAATATTCAATTCTTCTAAATCTTAGTAATATTAGATTAAAATGACATTACTGTTAAACAGTGCTAATCTTTGGTGGATATAGGAATTCAAAAAAAAAATTGGGTTCAAGGTGGGAATTTTACAGATGTACTGTAGGATCCACATCTTTATAGTTATAGTTAATCACTACTTTAATGATTTATTTACAACCGGCCACTGTGATTACTCTATATATATGACGAAGTTGAAGGGTAACTTTACTTTGGTCATATTATAATAATGTTTGTACTTGGAATTAAATATGTTGTAGGTATTAGCTAGCCAGTGGCTAAAGGACCGATCATAGCATTTTGCACATAAGTGGTCATCCTAAAAACCAAAGAATCCACAGATTATTTGTAAAATAGAATAATTTTGAGTACTCATATTCTGAGTCATTATTCTAAATGTTTAACAAATTCTGTAAAATATCAGTGATGTGCTCTTGGATAGTTTTTGATCAAACTTACGAGGTATATGCTTAGTTTGACCAAAGAAAGTCTCAGAGAAATAAGCTTTTCGTATTATGCACTAGAGAAATATATCAATTACAATTACAATGATTTAAAGAAAACTTAAATATTTAATCAAATATTTAATTTCTTACTGTATATAAAAACTTAAAATGAAAACTTTATATTCCACACCAATCAATTCATTCTTATAAAAAAAAAAAATAAATAAAACATCTGTACATCAGTGAAAATGGAAATTGTTTTAAACTGTGTCGCATTGAAAGCAGATAAATTTTTCATGACATAAATGAGGAAAGACAGTGATTTTTTTTTTTTTTTTTTTTTTTTACACATCTAGATGTGTATAAGAGACAGGTCTTCATATCTCATGGGTCCCAATAAAAAATATGAAAAAAAAAAAAAAATGAAAAATACTTATTAACTCAGTAAAATACAACTAATATAGATTAGATCTCAGCATACAAGTCCAATGCTGCCACCAGTGTTTTTATTTCAAGTCCAATTGTACACTTTTTTAAAAAGATCATAGATGCTGAAATTGCTTAAAAATTAATAAACAAAATAAAAACAAATTGATGCTAAGGTAAAATGTCAAAAGAGGTTTTATTAAAAAACTAGGAAAACCAACACATCTATCTAGTCAAATACAGTGAAGTATTAATGTTTAAAAAGGTTATATCAACATAATATCGACTCCAATAATGTCATCAAATGTGATGTAATCTGAAGTTCCACCAGGGAATGACACAAAATACTTGGCTGCTGAAATACATAATTTCTCCCTCAAAATAAGAAAATTTTGAGCCTGAAATTTGCAAAAAGATATAAGAACAATGAGCCAAGGCAAAATTTTAATTGTTCTTATGAAAAACTAGTATTATATCAGCTATTTTAAAACCATATAAAAATAATTAATTATTCAAACATATTTGCAATATCATCAATTGACATATAATAATAATAGATAATAATGGTAATAGATGATGTAAAAATTGGCAAAAAATAAGAACACTGAGCCTGGGAAAAATTGTACTGGTTCTTATAAAATGAAAAGTATTTCAGCTATTTTAAAACCATGAAAATAATTCATTATTCAAAAATATTTGCAATATCATCAATATATAAATATGATAATAAACAATCATGATAATAGATAATGTATAACCATGCCCTTTAAAAAAGAACGACACTTACATTCTCTTCTATTACTTAATATGAATAAACGTATAAATTTTGAAAAGTTGAATTAAAACACATTGTTTGCCTTACCTCAGAAGAATACTTTTTTATCTTGTGCCGAATAGAATCCATGTATAAATTCAACAACATAGGCATCTTGCTTTTTTATTATGTTTAAAATGTTGCCACTACCAAAGAAGAACCAAACTCATCAATTTAAGCTTCACAGTCGTCCCTTCAAGTATGTTATGGGTCGCTCTAAAAACTTTGTATTTATCTAAAATCCCTTAGTGACTGACTAATTGGACTAGTCCACTTCAAAAAAGGGGGAGAGGATATTTTTGTTTGAACATGTTTTGGCATAATAGCCCTCTGGAATTTGGATTTTGTCCAGGCAACTAATTGAAAAATGTCCCTCATTTTGAAGGAAATAGAGTCTGTAATTGTTGTTGACAAGTTTGGTCATTCTTAAAGGATAAGTGGATCTTCAGTTAGACGTTGAGATTAAACTCAAAGATAATTTGAACTAATGGCCCCGATATGCAAAGTTTAACACCCTTAAAGTTAAATCTACTGTGAAAAAATTACTTAACCTTTGATACAAACATATTAACTATTCATTTGGTTTTCTTTTTTAATGTTTCAAAACTTCTATCTACTTCATCAGAGGTAAAAAACAATATTTTGATTTGTTTATATCATGATAAAGTACAATACAAACAAATCAAATGTTCATTGCAATACATTATTTCATTAAATATTAACCACAAAATTTAACCATTGGCTTCTATATATGTGGCAAAGACAAGCTAAACCAGTCACTGGAGAAAATAGCAAAAACATGCTAGAATGTAAAATTTTAAAAAATCTTTTATTTCACTAAACTAAGGTTTATGTATCTATATATCATGCTATGCTGTTATTTTTCGCAATTTCAATGTTAAAACAACACTTTTTAATGATTTTATTATAGTTTCTGCATGAGAAATGCCTGAAATCATAAACTTTGAAGGCTGATTTCTCAAATATTGTTCTTCAAACAGCTGTACGCTTAAATGCTTGTAACTTCAGAAGGAAATGTCGGATTTGAATGATTTTTTACCATTTTATAGCTCCTATTTTACTCTTAATAACTCAAAATCGATTTTTGCAACAAGTGACTGGATTGGCTTGTCTTTGCCACATATGTGATCAGGTTAGACACATCAATCCAAATACCATAAATATTCGAATAAACGACGAATATCGTGTTTATTGTTGAGAAGTGTTTTTAAGGGTGAATTTATTCGAGGGAGACATTTATTTTTTTTTTTTTTTGGTGTAAAATGGGTATATACTCAAATAAATGCCCATTAATTTAATTGTAAATGTGCAGCTACTGTACAACACATAATTACCATCAAAATGTGTTATTATGCGAGCACAGCATAGCATAGCATATACCATAGCATATATAGCATAGCATAGCATAGCATATATAGCATAGCATAGCACAGCATAGCATATAGCATAGCATATATAGCATAGCATAGCACAGCATAGCATATAGCATAGCATATATAGCATAGCACAGCATAGCATATAGCATAGCATATATAGCATAGCACAGCACAGCATAGCATATAGCATAGCATATATAGCATAGTATAGCATAGCATATAGCATAGCATAGCACAACATAGCATAGCATATAGCATAGCATATATAGCATAGCACAGCATAGCATATAGCATAGCATATATAGCATAGCACAGCATAGCATATAGCATAGCATATATGTGGCAAAGACAAGCCAAACCAGTCACTCATCGCAAAAATCGATTTTGAGTTATTAATACAGTGTTTGAGAGTAATATAATAGCTATAAAATGGTAAAAATATCATTCAAATCGGACATTTCCTTATGAAGTTACAAGCGTTTAGACATACAGCTGTTTAAAGAACAATATATGAGAAATCAGCCTTCAAAGTTTATGATTTCAGGCATTTCTCATGCAGAAACTATCATCAAACCCTTAAAAAGTGTTGTTTTAACATTTAAAATGGGGAAAATAACAGCATAGAATGATGTCTAGACATGTAAAGATTAGTTTAGTGCAATAAAATAGATTTTTAAAAATTTGACGTTTCAGCATGTTTTGGCCATTTTCTCTGAAACACGATTTGTGACGAGTGACTGGTTTGGCTTGTCTTTGCCACATATAGCATAGCATAGCATATAGCATAGCATAGCCTAAAGAATATTGATCCCAACTTAACCGGGTTAAAAAAATGTAATTCTACTGGAGTAGAATATTACAGAATGTGTTGGGAATAATGTCGCTTCCATTAGTTTCCTTTGCAGTCATTTAGGGGGCATTTATTCGAGAAAACCCCTCAATGCATGTATTTAAGGGAGGCATTTATTCCAATTAGGAATCTGAAGGAAGCGTTTATTCGAGGTGGTGTATATTCAAAGCGGGGCTTTTATTTGAATAAATACGGTATGCAAGTTGAACACATTAATACTGATCCCTTGACTAAAAATTTAGTCTAAAGAATGGTTAAAGTTAATTTCAGAGCCTGCAAAGCACACAGAATGCCAGAATGGGTATAAGAAAACAGTATAAATAATCATACAACCATAGACGCGGTACACACACATGGGCATGGCAAAATGTTCCAGAGACCACACACCAAAACAAATGTCTGCAAATTCTCCTTCATCACAAGGGCAATTGCGGATTGGAATTGCCTTAAGCCGCAAATTGTTCCTTACAACAAAAACAAAAGAGTTTATAAAACAAATCCAAAATAAATAACAAACAAGTTACATTTTACAGTTTCACAAACAAAACTAAAACACATAATAATAATAATAATAATAATAATAATAATAATAATAATAATAATAATAATAATAATTACGTCATCTTATAAGGTGCACGTATCCATCTCTTGGTAGAGCTGCTCACAGTCACCTTCATATTTTTTAATGCACGTCTGAATCAGCATTTGCAAATCTCGTGGCAGTAATGGTTGTTTAATGGAATTTTCATCACGTACTAACGATGAAGATGAAGGCTTGTGCGCACATTACAGAACCCAGTCCATCAAGCGAGACAAGTAGGGAATACCCTTGTGTATTGATCCATATTGCCTCTGTTGTGGACAGCAAGTGTAGCCAATGTGTACCGGAGACATCAATTGTCTCTAATTGCTTACTTTGTAATGTAAGTTATTAACATCAATAGTATAAGTTAGTATGAGGAATTATATTCATTGTCAATTAGCACATGTAATAGATAATACTATTCAAATATTTTTTGCACAAACCAATTTGCTGGTAAAAGCATCAGCCATAGTAAAGTAGTAAAATGTATTTAAAGACAGGCATCCTGCCCATGACTGTATAGGCCTTATGACTCCACCACCTTTTTTCTCTGTATGCGTTTGACAATGTGATGCCGTCTGTTAAATGTCGGTGGCAGCCTAAGCAAATCGCCATTAAAAAATGATCTGTCGTGCGTCTCATCGTCTTGATTTTCTATGAAATTGTGTCAGCCAACGACCTTTGACACATTTTTGCACAGCTTAATCAACAAAAAAAAAAATTATGTGTATCCATTGAAGTTAAGTTATGTGAACTTTTAAATGTACTATTCAATGTTTAATTAATTTGTTGAGGCGTTTCCAGATTTGTGACATGCAGTACTGTGTATCGTTAGACAACCTCCAAGCAAAACACAGATCAAATCAAATCTTCAAGGTTTGCCAATAAGATCTTTACTTCATCACCGGTCGAATCACATTTCGAAAGCAGTTTTGTGGGTTTTTGATTCCTTCTTGTCCCAACGTGAAACAAATTTAAGTCCCTTGGGCTGGGTTTCCAAATACTAATTTGAAAGCAATCAACATGTCAAAATGTCATACACACATTTTCAACCTGATAATAGTCATTATCTGTTCCCATAGCAACCCTGTCAATCATCATTTCAACTATGAGTTCCAAGAACTCGGTGGAAAGACGAATAATACATAATCTATGAGAAATCAAGTTTTTGAGAAATACCTGAACTTTTAGATTAATGCTAATTGCAATTCCCACCCCACTGAAAAACATCTGCTTTCTTTCTGTTTTCTGGGTACAAGCCGGATTAAATATGAACTGGCTAGGTTAAGATAAAACATTTCAATGTAGAATTGATTTATAGGTACGTGTTTTCTATTGTATCCTCTAGGATTTAGAAATCATGTATGTTCTAGATTAAACAAATTGAATCATTGTATTAACTATGGCCACCTTTTCCTGGACATCGGTTAATGTCTATTCAGAAAGATGTGTAATCAAGGACGATTGACCAATAGCTACGTCATTGTCATTTGGTCAAGTCATTGAGAACTAAAAAAAGAACAATGATTATATTAAAATTAATCTGAATATCCTAAGGGAATTAATAAGAGCGTATCATTTGGAACATTCTTGACAACTGTTTTATTCATATTGCATTTCATTCATAATATTTTGTCTACTAGTATATTATTTTAATTTGCTTAAAATCAGCTATTATAAATTATTTTTGTTTTTGTGGTACATAACAGATATATACATAAACAATTATTAATCAATAACAGCAACTTGTTAACATATAAAAATAAATGGATAAACTGTACATTCTGTATCTCATTTGTATTCCCTTTTGTATCAATGTATCTAATGGCAAAAATGTTGATTTTAATTTAACCAGTAATTTCAAACCATTCAAACACCTTATATAATCTCAATTTCTTTCTTTGCATATAATTATAAAACATCAGAACAAAAATACTGTATATAAACTGCTACAATTCAAAAGACATACCGTATTTCAAATAAATTCCCCTGGGGCGTTTATTCGTTGAGGAAGATTTGTGAGGGGGAATTTATGCGAGGGAGGTGTTTATTTGAGGGAGGCGTTTATTTCTGTTGGAGTAAAATGGATACATATATACTCAAATACACTCTTTAATTTCACTGTAAATGTAGAACTACAACGCATAAATATGGTCAAAATGTGTTATTGTGTAATCATAAAGACTTGTTGCCCAACCAGGTTAGAAAATATGTAATTCTATTGGAGTGGAACATTAATATGTGTTGAGAATGCTGTTGCTTCCATTAGATTTATTTACAGTAATTTGGTGGTGGGGGAGGGGGGTGGGCTTTTATTGCATGAAAAAATACACAGCTCAGGGCGTTTATTCGAGGGAGATGTTTATTCCAAATGAGGCCCTAGAGGGGGAATTTATTCGAGGATGAGGGGGCGTTTATTCAAATTAATGGTAAATCAACCTTAAATTGACTGGTAATTAATTTAATTTAAAAAATAATTTAAAGTCTGTAAATCATCGAAAAACTTAACTAATTCCATCTGTGACTTATTGGAATTTGATCAAAGATCTTAATTCAATAAATTAGCATTTTTTCACATTAAGCACAGACAGTATGCATCTATGAGCCTTGATATCTGTCCCAGTGTTCATTATTTAACACATGTACACGCTAAACCTTGACGCTACTTGTAATACATCGTGACATTCCGTGCTGTGGAGAACTGAATTTAGTAATTCCTTAAAGGGTCTTACCCTTATAAAAATAACACCAACAACTTCAAACAAGAACCAAATGGAGACAGGAAAGTTAAAAAAACTAATGGATGCGTATAAATTTAATTTATATGGCGAATTGATGAATGATAACGAACATACTTCAATTAATTCAACTACTTCCTTTTACCTAAACTCGCCGAAACTCTCTGGATCTCCGAAGGCCAGATTTAAAGTACTGTACATATATGTGACAGCTATTTCTGGTGAAAAGAAGATTTCCTGGCAATTATTTTTTAGCCTGGGAACACGAGTAGCATTTGACAGGTCCGTAGGACTCCTCATTCGCTTGTCAAACTTGATGGAAATTTAGTTCAACAGATATTTCCACAGGTACTGTACTTCGTGAGAGGAACCATGGTGTTTTGCTTTGACACATAAGTCAAAAAAAAAGGTCACTGAAACTTTGCATGTCTTTTTATAAATCTTCCCTTCATACTTCATAGAATTAAATTAATGAACTAATGTACATTATGAGTAATTTTCCTGATACATTTGAACAGATTCAGCTTTAGTTTTAGGAATTAGCTGTAGGAAGGTGTATATAGTTATTTCAGAATTAATAAGGATTGGCCAGGTTGGTAATAATATAAAGGGGAGGATAAGGGAAAGGTTAGGTTCACCCAGGTCCTACTTCCTATACATAAAAAGTTATGAGAAAAAAAAAAATCACCGGGACTTTTTATTGTTGGGTTTAGAGAAGTCTCTAGAAACAGTATTGTTAGCTACTGCGTACAGACCCACACTTTAGAATGAGCATACCACCTCTCTAGAATGAGTATGTACTTGGGATACAAACTAAAATTGTTTAGAATACATTTCCTTATTTATAATCTTGGAATCTTAGATGGATAGAAATAGATAGATATCTTTCTTTATTCTGGATTCTTAATCAATTTGACATTGTTCTTCCTTAACAGTCCAGATGGTCCAATTAACAGTTAAAACATGCTTAAAATAAAAAAAAAATCAAGAATGATAAACAAAACACAATAAAAATTGATAAACAAAAAAAGCAAGAATAAAGTATTATAAAAATCAAATTTTGAAAGAATGAATATATTAAACTATGAGTATCTGGGGAAACAATTTTCCACAGTTTAACTGAGTGGTATTTGAATGTTTTCTTCCCAAATTCATTGTTCCATTTTGGTCAAAAATATAAATGAAGTTTTTACAGTTTTCTGATGGGTTTGTTTACTTAATATTAAAAAACATAAAAGTTGATGATATATTTAAATACGGTAGTTGAAGTAATCACAGACTTTGTGTCTATACTTTTGCAATTTGCTTCACCTTTGGTTGGAGTTTAAAAAAAATAAATAAAAATCACCAACATCACTTCACTAGAGGGTTAAACTGAAAATCTAATAATGTTTAATGGGGCATAAGAAGGGGTAGGGTAGAAGATAAGTTACACCAAATCTGATTTAGTGCAACAAACACATATACAGTAGGCTTATCGCCAAGAACAATCCAATTCACAGGTTAGGCTCAAGGGATACTAAAAGAACATGCAAAGGGATTTTTACCAAGGATTCTCCAATTATGTCAATCATTCTGACGAAAAAAAATGTACAGGAAAAACGCTGAATGACCGCATGACCTAAATGACAAGTGTACAAGATAAAAATTATTGTTTTTCCTGAGGTTGCAGAGGGGTACCTGTAGTCACTGACTGATGGAAATTACACTTATTGCTTGTAACAGGTAGATGACAGTACATAAGACAAGCTGACGAGAGGTAGCTGAGTTGTGTAGGAATAATGAGCACAATATTATTATGTTTTATCAATTTATATTTCAAAAAGATAATTAAAGATTAAGAATTTTAATAATATTAATAATAATAATAATAATAATACTTTATTTGTCCTCATTCTAATTGGAATCGAAAATTTGGGCTGGCCACTGAGGACCTGCAGTGCCACAGTGCAGCTCAAACCAACTTAACTACAACATAAAACAGACGCATACGGATTCTGTACGTCTAGTATTTTGTGATTCACTGAAGGCTGAATAATGGATTACCTGTGATGGAAGATACATTATACACTCCAACAAAAAAATTATTCAAATAAACAAATAATTATAACACAACACTATGATAATATTACAATATAATACTTTTTATACTTATAGCACTATAGTTAAAATATAACTTTATTTAAACTTTATAATGTAGGCCATCCAAAATACTAGAAGTTTGCAAAAAAAGTTGAGAAGAAAGAAAAGAATAACTGAATTGAAAAAAAATATGCAAATTTTTTCACAGACTATGAAGCAAGGCAGTTTGTGTGGCATTTGTGGTTCTTGTTCTCAACCTTAAGGTTGGTGGTTCAATCGATTAAGCTGCCAGTGCATTTTGTTTACTGTATGTCCTTGAGCAAGGCACTTTTCCCTATGCTATCTCTCTCCACCCAGTGGCTTGAATGGGTATAGATATGATGTGGCATTGAATGTATTATTCTGTTCATGACAAGTTATGCTCCCAAAGAGAGTGGAGAAGGTTGCAATCTGTTAATGCTCTCTCCACACTATCAAATTTTTATATGACAAATATGTCTGATGTGCCCATGATGATGATGTCACATTTATTTGCCACATAAAACTTCTTAGTGTGGATAGAGTTGTATGGTTTGCAAATAGTGAGCTTTCGATTGCACGACGACGGTAGGACGTAGGACGTAATGACGTCACTAAAAGTCATCTGCGCATTAAGGTCACCTCATCGAGTAGATTCTGGAACGCATTTTGGCCAAATCTACGTATGCAGAGAACATAGGACACCAGGTAGGATGGCCATGCATGAGTGATTCTGGAATGCATTTTGGCCAAATCTATGTATGCAGAGAACATAGGACACCAGGTAGGATGGTCACGCATGAGTGATTCCGTTCTAGCCTTGCGTCGTTGCACAAATCGCAAGCTCCCTAATACTGGAAATGGACCAAATAACCAGGGGTAATAATATGGCCGTATTGCATCTTTGCAAAGGCATGGCGAAAATTCCTAATATTATTATCAGTCATGTATGGAGATTAAAGTTTAACTCCCTAAAAAAAAGCCCTTTTCACATGTTTTTCAATGTGTGAGCCATGTCATAGGCCTTTAATAAAAGATTTAAAGTTCCTTATATTCCTATACATTATTATTATATGAAATATATCAACAAGTATCTGTGGTGGGTCCAGGAATTTGAAGTAGAGGAGGCTCAGAGAGGAACTTCGATAGATGGAGGGTCTATAACACCTCAGCCCCACCAAGGTTGGGGTTGAGGTAAGAAAATGTATAATAATGTCACCACTAGATGGCCGGAAATAGCATTCTCAGATTTAAAATTTGTGTTAATTTCCTTTATTTCTCCAATTTTTTACAATTTCGAAAATTTTGTGGGGAGGCCCAGCCTGGGCCGGCTGGGCACCCCCTTGAATCCGCCCGAGTATAGAACTGCAAAAGGTCCGGCTACCAGATTTTGCATGCACACAATGGAACCTTAAAAAAACAGCACTGCCACAAGATAGGTGCCCTATTGGATTTTGAAGAGAGTTCGCTCGAAAGTCTATTTTTACGGACACACCCCTTCGTGGCAGCACTTTTGAAACAGGAATACCAACAAAACCACAGGAGTCGGACTTGCAGTTCAACACTCTTTGGATATATAATGTTAATGAATTACAATGCTTTCATCACTTTAAGTCCACATAAAAGCTGTATGGATGCCAAAGTTGAACAAGCCCTTCTCACATGAATTATGAACATGGTTTTTACTGTATGAGTCATGAATATGTCTTTAATAAAAGATTTGAAGTTCATTGTATTGTGGCTTCTGAAAATTATGTTTCTGGAGATGGGGATGAACTGTTTTCTTCTTTCTAATTGACAAGAGGATTTACCGTATATCCTATATCATTTTGTATTTTGCATCGGATATTTAGCGAGCTGTATGGCCGGAGTTACCCTTGTGTACTGGTCTATTCAGCCACTGTTGTGGACAGACGAGAGTAGCTGGTACCAGTTCACCGGGTAGCTCAGACACAAAGAGACCCTTCGGGGAGAAGCCTGTACTGTAAGAGCTAGTTCACACCTCAAGCGCTTTGAGACGGTTTCGGTATAAAGCGCTATATAAATAAAGTACATTACACTAATTACATTACATCCCATACAAAAAATTAAAAAAAAATTAGATAGTAACTTGCTCATTTTGAAGTAACATAAAAATGATCAACTTGAACATAGATATTAGTGTATTTAAAAAATGTTAACCCATCATTTTTACAGCAAAAAAGTATAGAAACACTTCTGCTAGGCTAAGCTAGAGTTTTTATTATTTTTATAATAATTATTAAAAATCAGGGTACATACTTTTTTAAATCCAATAATTTCTATGCTCAAGTTAATAATTTCTATGTTACTGCAAAATGAGCAAGTTAATTTCAAAAATTATTTTTATGTTTGTTTTGTCATTTTCAGGGGAAAATACATCTGTAAGGGCAAGATCGTAACATTCACTTTCAATAAAAAAGGGAAAAAGTTGACAAGAAATATTAAAAATAGTACAAGTTTGGACGTCAAGAATACAAATATGAAAATACATGATATGGGATGGAATATCTTATATACTAATTGAAAACTTCCAGACAAAAGTCATTTTTTTCACTGCAAGTTAATTATTGCTATTTCATTCTAAAAAATCTGCTGTTTATTATTAACTTCCGACAGTTTTTCGGGGTAATAATTTAAAAAGACCGACTATGATTGGTCAAAATATCCCGATCAAAAATTGCATGCTGATTAAGTCAAGTCAATTATTGAGGCAGTCAATATGACCAATCACTGACTTGTGTATTATATGCGACATAATTATTTTGAGCATTCTTTTGAACTGTATTTCTTAATGTACTTTTTCTTTTTCCGTTTTGTGAAGTATTCATGCTTTACAATTCTGTCTTTTTAATTCTCTACCATGTGAACTTCCTTTCAATCATGACTTCACTCTCCCACACTCAACCCAACATATCTTGATACCACCTTATACTGTTCATATACATAAATTTTGTCCTGCAAAAGGCTTTCTCTGAATTGTTAAATTAGAAGTTATGTTACTAATTTACTGTTTTGAAAGAGGAATTCTTTTAAAATTATTATTTCATTCTTAATATTTATTATTATATGTTTATTATTAAATTATTATAATTATTAATATTACCAAATATGATGCATACCATTCCAAAAATATCAATATATTCTTATTCTCCACATTGTAAGCTTTGAAATGATAGGTCATTATACTGGGGAACTGACTTAATATTGCCAAACTTTGAATATTTAGTATAATTAGGGCTTGCATTCTTATGCTAATGTCTCTTATACACATCTAGATGTGTATAAGAGACAGGGTTAATAGAGGTTATCAGAAGGTTGCAACACAGTTTGTAACAAATCCAACAAATTACAAAGCAATGGATATATCCTATTTATGCAAATTAGAAGTTGGTTGTAATTAGCATACACAGTTTTCTGGGTCTCTAACATTTTAATGTTAATATAAAGTTGTGTTGTAACAGTGTTTACTGCATCCTTAGCATAATATGCAACTTGGAGCCCTCCAATCCCTGCAGAGCATTTTTTTTTCTTGTCATGTAGGCAAAATCACATAAATTTAATTCCAAATCATTATTTCTTTAGGTTGGCCTACCTATTTATATTTCAGTGTAACAAGGGCAGATATGTGTTTGTGGACACATCATTCGCATGTGACCTGCCCTAGAAACTATATCAATGATCCTGGCCTTTAAAGCTGAAAATCCATACACCACACTTTCAACAAATTTTGAATAAGTATAGACTTACCTCGTAAGAATCATCCGAGATACCACGCTGACATAGAAAACTTGAGGTACGACTTAACATCTTCAAAATTTCTCAAAGTTACTCTTGGAATGAGCAGGCCTATTCTTTAAAATCTACGTTAAAATCCAATAAACGAAGTCCAACTCTCCAGCGAAAAAAATGAATGCCGAAAACTGTGCATATGGGAAGGAAATCTAAAGTAAACTTCCACTTTTTCTATCGTGTTGCTCTAGATATCAAAAACGGAAGTGGTCTGAAATAAAAACTGACCTACTATGCTGCAAATCTTAATATTCCACGTCTAGCCGAAAAAGATTAGTTGCATTGCGACAAATTGTACAGTATATTCTACATTGGCAAAAAATTGTAATGTAACTGCAATTTATATCTTTAAAAAATCTCTGGTTGGCTTTTTTCAAAGTTTAAAAAAAAAATATATTCAAATATTCAATTAATTTTACATTTGTCCACACACCGAATACAATAACTGGTAAAATATTTACGGAAATACAATTTAATGGGATATGCAAGCAAGTCTTCCACTTCCGTTTCTTGATTTTACAATCTGCAGTTTTCGCCAAAAAGATGCGATATATTGTTTTTGCAATCCAGAATTATCACATTACCATTTGTCCATAATTGGTTGAGATTTTACATTTGTCTGATCCAAGAAAGATTACAGGAAGAAACAATGCCAACGAGAATTATTTTCTGGCAATAGATGATGTTTTCAATTATCAGTAGGCAAATACTTTAGGCAAGTGGCTCTCCATCAACTTCAACATTAATCATAAATTTCAGAGGCTATGTCCACAAGATGTTGATAAATATGATCACATGAAATATGTCATAACTGCTTATTAGATGATCTTTTCACCAATTATTGATTAAACGACTGAAACATGTTTGACAAACACCAGAGATCAAAACACCACACCTAGATCAAGTAGACCAAAGCATCCCATTAGCAAAGTCCAACAACATTTCTCGGTAGGTGAACATTCTTTGAATTTCTCGAGCAGTCACCGGGAGCCTGCCAACAAGTGAAACCTGAGCTTAAACTGCAGCCTAGCGCTGGAGATGAACTCACTCGTACACCAGAAACTGATTGACAAGCCATGGGCCAGAGCTCCACGTCAACTTCTTAATAAAAAAATCTGTGATTACCTCCACTTGCATTACATGAGTTAAGTGCTAATTATGATGTGTTGATATGAAAACTAAGTTAGCCTCTCATATAGATAATAGAACACTTGGATTCCAAAGGGGTCAAGTATTATATATTAATCCAATTAGCAGTTGTACCTACATCGTAGCAGTTTATTTTCTTCCTTCCTTTTCTAAAGATAGACAACCTGGCCAAACATTCTGCATGGTGTGATTAGATTTTAGTTAGATATTTCACAATGAAATAAAAAAAAAAAATGATTTGGAAGTGAGGATTATTGTTGAACTGGTTTGAATTGAATGCCCAAGGCACAGCATATATAAATGTAACATTTAGCACCTAATAAAAAAACTAACCTTCTTCTCTTTCCATATTCAAGTGAAAGTGACATAATTACGATGCAAACAACTCAAGTATTGAAATCCTTTCCAAATAATTTAGAATTAAAATGAAAACATTAATAAATATTATAACATTAAAACAAAATATTTCATTAATATATTATATTTAATTCATATTTGTACTTTTGATTTACATATTTCATTATCTTTACTAAACCATAGGCAGACTAATTGTGGATTTGGAGAAAAAACCAATCACTATAAATAGTAATAAAACAGCACTTACAATGCGCCATCTATCTAGCGTGCTATTCCGAAGTGCAGTAATTCTCGACAAAAAGAAAAAGTATTTAGATTGGGACCTCAGGCTTTTTAGGTAATATTCCCTTATTGAATTACTTTTGTATTATTTTATGTTTTAAGTATGAAATTTAAGGTGGAACTAATAATATATGATATTAGATGGCAATTACCTAAGTAATTAGAACAAAGATAGTAGCTGTAGTCAAATAATAAAAAATAAATAAAAATGAGTAGCATTGTGCTTATGACTAACACATTGATTTAAGACACAAGCTTTCGCTAGCTTCAGGAAGAAGCCAGCTTGTGTCTCAAATACATTTGTTAGTCCAAACAAGGTGCAACTTGATTTATGTTAGCTATACTACCTACCCGGGCTTCTTTTTTTGCAACGTTTGGATGGGCTTTTTTTCGAAATGTGTTCTTTTCGTGGCTACTTTTGCAAAGTAAACAGAGGGGCTTCTTTTCAAAATAAATCGTGTGAATTTTGGGAATTACTAATATAAAACAATAAATAGGGCTACTGTAACATCAGTCTGTATCATGGAGTGTATTTACCGGCATTAAATTACCTAAACTTCTATTATAAACCAAGTATGTTTTTAAATTATTTTGATTTTTCATGTACAGTGTATGTACTGTGTTAACTCGAAAAGAAGCCAATGCTTTCTTAAAAGGAAGCCCATGGGGTTGTTTACGAGATGGGCTTCTTCTTGGGATTAAGCCCACTGGGCTTCTATTCGAGGTTTTACAATATCACTGTAAAAAAAATGTAATGATTTTTGCATAAACTTATACACATTAAATTGCTAGTATTTCTATGCTTTAAAACAGTAACATTTTTATGTGAATAAAAATTTGAAACAAGAGCTTTCTTCATGGGCAATATAATCGCAAATTGTCCAGGAGGATTTAATTATAAGCAAAAGTAGTGTACTGTGGCCCAATTCTCACGTTCTCATTATTATCAGACAGAACTAACTCCTCTTATTCATTCATGTATTTCAACGCTCTAATCTGGGCTTTCATTACGATTCACTATTCCTGTGTATGTAGGAAGAGGACATAATCCTCAAAAATGCCGCAAACAATATTTGATATCGCTTCATCATGGATGACGTGAACGAGGCAGACGACGGGAATGCAGCAGACCACAAAGATGAAGCAGACGTCATAGATAAATACACGCAGACGATGAACATGTTCAAAACTTTGCGAATCCTAACCTTTGTTTCAACAAATTATAAAAAAAAAAAAGGACATGAAAAAATGTGATTCTGAAAATTTCATGGTGAAAAATTTTAGATATGAGATTATGAAAAATTATCAACTTGGGAAAAAATATTACAAATTGGAACAGACTTCACCTCTAATGTACTAGGTTTTATGTCAGAAGTGGTTAAATTTTAAATGGTAATAATATGTGGAAGGCTATCATTGATTAACTATTTGGGTGATAAAGTGTATATATGGTGAGTGCAAATCTACTGAGAATACTGGTTGGGTATTAAAAGTTTCAAATTTTGAGGCCCCTAATTTGTATTTTATGCCGGGAAAAAGGGACTTCACATTAAAAATTGTTACTTTCTCTTCTTCTTCCTCTGTTTTACTTGTCAAGGGTTACACCGAGCCCTGTCTGCAAATTTTGGTTGTAAAACTGGCTGAAGCAAAGCCATTACTCTTTTTCAATAAGTTTAATAGACTTTGAATACAAAGTAAACTCATACGCCTGGGGACAATTTATTGATTATGTATTAAAGGCACCATACAAATACAACTACATTACATAATAGTTGGACCATTTCTAAAAGTGCACAAGCTATTGATTCTATTTCAGCTCTTTGCTGCAAGACTAGGAGAGAGATGAAATTAAACGTTTGGCATCAGCTAAACAGAGTTGCTTGAGGATACATTTAAAGGAGTTAAGCTGTCTGGCAGTGGCAGGGCGTCTGATAATTTCCGGTGGAATTCTGTTGTCCAGGTGTTAGACTTTATGTGGGAGGGCATCTACAGACACTGGCCAATCAAAAACAACTTTAAAAAAGAGAGTAACACAAATTGTTTTCTTGTTTTTTTTTGGTTTTTTTTCGTTTTGGCAAATGGCAGTATATTGGAAGGGGGTAACTTCCCCTGTGAAAAGGAATAGGCGCCTCCTGCTGATGCTGCCACTGGCAACATGGTGTGACACACGAACACGCACCATTTTTAGCAGAGATATGCTGTTTTCTTTTTTCCTTGACAAACCATTTCAAAAGGGCATATATTTCATGATCAGGTGTTTTTACATCAGCTTTAAATATCCAAAATACTTTTAGAACTTTACAAAGGTGAAAGTAACATTATCATCATTATAATAAGCTTTCTTTATCATTTATATCAATCTCCTCATATCTGATACAATACACAAGTGTGCACTGTTCTCATGTCATTAAGCAGATCAACTGCCAAGTCACATGACTTAGAGGATCAAGCGGATTACACCTGACCTGACTTCAAATTAGTCTGTATCCGTTACCCTCAGAATGTATCATGCTACTGAATGTATGGAATCAAGTGATGTGAAATGAAATAATGAAAGATATCAAATCATGATCATATAAACTTTAGTAAATGTGTTTTAAAAGTTGGATATGAAAATAATGGTATTCTTCATATTATTCATGCACTAAAATTTTCACCATATCATCAACTCTGTCTATGCTGTATCATTGTTGGTCTCTTGGCTAAAACTGAGTTACTTGTTTTCATAGGCTTAGTCCGGCCAGCAAAAATTTAGGAGGGCCACTTTTACCTGACAGGTTGGACAGCTTGGCCTAATCAGCTCGGCCTAGCCTAATTGGGCCTGGTCTACCTTTAGCAAATTCTTTATATTCTTCAAATCTATCGAATGTTAAATTAAACTAAAGCTAAATCATATTTACGTTTTATAAAAACAACTTTTATTGACTGAATGTATGTTATTTTCATACCACTAATATATTCGGTGAGAATTCCCAAAAATGTAAGGTGGCTTAACCGTTGTCTACCTGGTGAAAAGTTCACTTACAAACACGTGTCGTTTTAAAAGCATTTATACCCCGCTGGAAAATGGACGGTTCTGAATGCATGTGGCTCTGCAAATACAATACTGTAGGCCTACTTGAGATTCAGTTTCCCGGCATAGTACTGTTGGTGTTCATAACTCTCTGGTTAAAATTAATTCATGAAAGACCTTAAAGAAGATTTGTTGTTAACCTTACAACTTAAATTTTATTAGTCAACAAAATACAAAAAAAAAAATTCAGTAGGTCAAGGCCTATCTCTCGATTCGGAGGACCTATAGTAGAATTTAGACTAAAGGTAAGAGATGAAGATGCATCTGCATAGCCTAGAAATACTGTAGCCGTGCGCAATCTATTCATGGTCTGCCCATCGAATTAGGGTCACGCCCACTCGCTTAAACTTTGGACGACCTATTTCATTTTTCTGGCTAAGCCCCTGATTGTTTTATTATGAAAATGTAAATAACTTGTTTATTCCTTTTTATAATTTTTCCAACAATGGGCAGCCCTTCCAGAAAAGCTGATATGCGGGTCTGCTTGGAAAACTAAAAATGAGGTAAAGTGGTAAAAAGGATGATTACATTTCAAACAGGTCAGATATTTAAATAAATATGATATCAATAACAATGCAACAATTAATGAAAATATTTATAGAAATGTTAAAAATAATGAAAGAACAACAGAAGCAACTGCAACAACAAAAGAAGGAGCAGCAACAGCAATGATAACAATGTTGTATTCATATTTAAGGTAATATGACAATGTTTCTCATTTTACAAATTTTATTTTATGATTAAAGTAGACATTAAATACATAAAATTGTTACAACTGGGATCGAGAAAACTGAAAGTACCTTAATATCAGACATATTTAATTCAATGTTTTTATTGCTTAATACCACCGAGGGCAGATATCCTCTCAAATAAAATTTTATTTGCAAGTCATCTTAAAACCAAGTACAAATAAAATGAATATCCAAACAAATTATTGATATCACATATATAATTTTTTTTATTTTTTTTTTATAGAACTTGAAACAAAGAATATTAATTTTAAAAATCCTTGCTTTAATATTTCAAAAAGAAATTGATTATGCATTTATTATGCAATTTGTAATGTGTCTGTACAATGTTTTAAGCCCAGGATATATTTTTTATGGACGACAAAAAGCCCTCCTCAAATTTCACTCTTTTTTGTGTGATCTCAAATGTGAGGTCTCACCACAAAATAAGACACATTGTTGGTGAAATAATATTTAATTTCCAAAAATAGGCCAAAGTTAAAATTTTTACACAATTTTGATTTAATGTTTCTGAATAACTTGATATGTATATTTTATGATTGATTATATACTTTTAAGTGAATTTTTTTACTAAAAAAGTGTTCTCTGCGCCAATTCTGTATGTACAGGTTAGTTTATCTTTGAGGCCGATTATCTCAAAACGTGGTTCTCATACACCTACACTTTAAATGCTCAGATCTCTGGATCTACTTATCCTAGGGAAGCCATTCAATGACCAAATTAAAATTTACAGTATAATGTGGTCTACCCAAATATACTGTAGTATCAACTCAATTTTTCATTTTTCAACCATGAAACTCATTTTGTGGTGAGACCTCAAACCTGGTCAATTTTGCAGGAAGAACAACCAATGTTCAATGTGAAAACGGCTTAAATCTTGATCTTGAAAATTGAGTAATTGAAAATGCCAAATAAGTCATTTTAGCAGCATATTTTACTCAGTTATATTTTCAGATTAATTTGATTAATATTCATGAGGGTTTTGCTGCCCTCAATATTCAATAACTTAGAGGACTACCTAATTTACATATGTTGCTTTCCAGGTGTGCTGACAAAGGTTCACTGGGGGAAAGCTAGCTCTCCATTGTAGTAGCAGAGTTGGTGAAGTCATCTAAGCTGTACTGGATCAAGTTTTGTTGATATGGTACTTAATTTGGTGAGTTACTCTATTCAAATTTATAAACTGTTAATTGTGGTTATGTAGTAGGCATAGCATTTAAGAAGACTACTGGGATTGGACAGATATAGTAACAAAAACAGTCAGAAAATGATGGTCAAGATTTCTAAATAGAAGTGGTACATGGAAAATAAATTGTATGTAGACTAGTCAGTGGCATATCTAGGGGGTGCGACCCACAAAAATACTTGCCCCCCCCCCTCCTCCTTCCCATTTTCCCACCAAAAAGATCAAGTAGAATAAAAATCACCTCAAATCACCTTATTTTGGGAGCTACAGTACCTCCTCTCACCTATAATTAAATACTTCATGTAAATTATATTGTTTCTATTATTATTATGGAGAAGGAAGAACCAAATATTGCTAGTGATGGTAAGGCCTTAATTTATGCCTATGGATATTATTCTGACATGCCGCAGTGCATGAAGACAGCAAAACTGATATTTATATTAGGGTCAAGCCCCCTCCACTAATTGAAAGCTCTTGTTAGAACAATATCTATGGCCTCAATTTATTTACTGTTTTTTTTACTACCTTGTTAATTACTCTAAATTTTAAGTATCAAAGGTGGATGTGTTGGGAGAGGGGGGGGGGTGTGCACTCCCCTGAAAATGTTTTAAAGTTTACATTCCCAACTGGCACATCTCACTTAAATTTGTTGAGCTAAAAAAGAATATTTAAGCAGTTAAATCACCTTATTCTTGTATCTAGTCTCCCCTTGCTTTCTCACCACACCCATGCCTGCCAATGTACAGATACTCCATTGTCAAATGAACCCATCAAGATTTGCTCCATTTCCCCCAGACTATTTGCAAACCTTTACCAAATGTATCTGTTTTCTGAAAACTATATAAGTGACTTCAATACAGATGCCAAATGAAAGTATAATAATAAAAAAGAGAGTGTACTAATGCAATTAAATTTTTACAAACATTTGGAGAAAACAAAACTAATTCAAAGCCCAAGTTAACGTCCTATATCAACCAACTGGAGAGCGTTCTCATTAAATGAACCTAATGAATGACACACTTATTTTTTTCATAATTAAGATACCTAACAAATACCCTGAAGATATAATGCAATATGGTTATGATTGCTCAATACCCATTTCCTATCTATAATCATACAATTTTTTTTTCTAGACGGCTGGAATAATTGACCTCGAAACTGAACAAGTACCATGGGTAAGCAAAAACTTCCTGTCTTGAGTTGAATTATAGGAAATGCACTTTGGAAAGGGAATTCCTTCCCTTCCCATAAACCAGGT
This sequence comes from Anneissia japonica, assembly GCF_011630105.1. NCBI lineage: Eukaryota > Metazoa > Echinodermata > Crinoidea > Comatulida > Comatulidae > Anneissia > Anneissia japonica. The sequence goes on along the minus strand of NW_022704401.1, from coordinate 1,641,460 downwards.
CACCCCTTTCCCACTGGGAATATTTTACAATTCCCCCTTCACACTCAATATATATATATATGTCTGAGCCATGACCTATTGTCAGGTTTTGGTTATCTCCTTTCCAAATTTTTTTTTGCAATGTGATCTGCTGTAAACACAGAATGCATAATCCCCTCCACTCCCATTGAATCCACTACTTAGCACTGCATGGTATGGCTGTAATAATACTGTGGAAAATTTACAACCCTGTCAAGTAGGGATATTGCCATCCTGGGTGTATCTTGCATTTGGGAGGAAGCAACACCTAAATTGACACAAGAAAAAATCCGAAACTACTGTCAGTGAATGTACCCTGCCAACAAAAAAATCATGTCCACGGTCTTTCTCTAGGTAAAGCCGGTTTTCCACTGGGCGAATTTATTCGCGCGAATCGAAAGCGTCGTTCATACGCATGCGCATTCCCATTTCTATCAGAGTTTTCACTTCAGTGAAATTGGTAGTTCAAACTGTTTCTACTTTTTGGGAAGCGAAAAATGTGCGCAACCAATCAGCCATAATATCGGAGCTGGTCCAAACGGCACGCTCGTCTATGGTTGTTTTAGTGGAACAAGTTTTCTCGAATAAGGATTATAAACCGTCGGCCCAGTGTACACAAATTGGCTTGTGTGCACTTTAAAAAACCCATTACATCTTTTGTGAAGAGTAATACATACAGCCCCTGTAGTGGATAGATTAAAGTGCTCTGATAAAAGACATTTACTTTTTAAAGAGCAATTTATGATAGAACTATATTTAATTGCACTAAAATCATGAAAAATACATTTCAATATATGAATTGCTTTTTAACTCTATATATTGAAAATAAGTTAGTAGCACCTAATTTAAAGTAGAGTAAATATTTCCACACTAATTAATAGCGGTATAAATAATACAGTTCCTATATTCATTGCATAGACACTAAAACTGGCGTGTAATCAATTTAAGGATTATCGTAGTAAAGTTTGTAAATCATCGGAAATTAAATGCTTCTCTCTGTGTCTTATTTGAGGTTTATTAATTCATTTAATTTTTTAGGGTTTTGCCAGATTTTACCTCGGATTCTATATCCAAATGCCAAGACTGGATCCCGAAAACTCAATTTAATATTCCGTTTCCGAAATGTTCTGTTGAGAAATCTATCAAGTAATTAGTGTGCCAGACAAACAACTGTCACACTGGCTCAAATTTTGACTAATATCCTTACAAACTTTATTACCATAATTCATAATTGTATTAAAATATATAATGCTTGCCAAGCCACTGGATGGAGTGTTTACTAAGATTTCTCAATTCAATGAATATCATTTCCCACACAAATATACATAACTGTAGTTGTGACATAGTTATATAAGTTTTGATGATATATAATTGATAATGGGTAATAAATTCTAGTGTACATTTACAGAAAAAATGAAATTATGAATTGAAACACCTTGTTTTGAATAAAAAAAATACTTTAATAATTGAATAATGATAATTGTAAAAAAAAAAAAGATAAGATATATACTATAAATATAATAATTTTAGGAAAAACTCCGAATGCCTTGCAATTAGGTAAAAAATTAAAATCCAATTCGGCTTTGTTCAAACGAAGAGTAATCTTTTCATATTTTCTTAATAAAGAAACTGGTAATCTTCTTGAACTGAAATCCTTGATAATAAAACCAAATGGACGTAAGTTGACAAAAAATACAACGCATTTTAAAAATAACACAAGATTTAATGGAAGACATGTTTTGGGTTACCTTCAACCCATCATCAGTTAACAAAAAACACAACAGAAATGAACCAAATACTTTTCATGTAGACTATATGTATATAGGTAATTATTATGCTGAATATTAAATAGATAGATTGATTTGATTTCCATTAAATCTTTTGTGTTATTTTTAAAATGCGTTGTATTTTTTGTCAACTTACGTCCATTTGGTTCTTTTATCAAGGATTTCAGTTCAAGAAGATTACCAGTTTCTTTATTAAGAAAATATGAAAAGATTACTCTTCGTTTGAACAAAGCCGAATTGGATTTTAATTTTTTATATAAATATAATAATAATGAACAAAATAATAATAGCCAGTATTTTTCTGTATTTGAAAGGAAAAATCTTGTTTTTTTTTTCTAAATAGTACATTAATAATTGAATAAAGATGATTGTAAAAAAGAGCTAAAATAAAGACAGGCCTACTATAAATATAACAATATTAAACAAAAAAATAATATCCAGTATTACTACATCTTGGTACCTTATTCAATATTTGAACATGTAAAATTAAATTTACAAAATAAAAAAATCTATAAGAGCCAAAATCTGAATTGAGTATTTAATTTACAGATTAAAATTTGCATACAAACACATTATTTAATACTACGTATTTTTGTATAAATTTTACTCACATATTCCGAGACTGATTACCTAATAATAGGAAAGATCTGTGCCTCCCGGGAATACACACAGTTCACAATATCATCCAATCTAAAAGAATTTACTCTTAAACCTTCATTAATAGTGACAAAATGACAAGTGTTGAGGTCTTGGTGACATATTTTTCATCATCTTCTGGCGTATATTTTGTTGCATTGTCATTCCGCGTATGCCTCCCGCCAATTAGAAGGCTGAGAGGTGGTTTTATATACTTTGTTGAATTCACATTCATTTTTAATTACTTCATGATGAAAGAGGATGTCCTAATATTATATTTTATATAGTTTTATTGGAACCATATTTTTTGAACATTTTGAATTTTAGATATATTTGGAAACATAAAGTAGTAGTGATGCCAGGTTTTGTCTGATGGAAGGATAAGCTGTTCGACAGGCGCTTAACATTTTTTGACAAAGTCTAGCTGGGTCTATGGGTGAAGCCTGCATGTACCTAGAAAAAACCAAAACAATTTTGGACCCTTTTAAGATGTTGTGAGACATTTTGCACATGATAAGGATAAGATTTATAAAAAAAAAAAATAAAAAAAAAATTTGGTTCTAAGAATCATAAAAATGGGGGAAGGATGGAGTGCATTTTCTGACTTCACTTACTGGAAACCCCACCCCAGCGGTGGTGGATCTAGGATTTAGCAGTGGGGGATGGGGTGGGGGGGGGGGGGGGGGGGGGGGGGGGGGGGGGGGGGGGGGGGTGGTGGTTTTGGGAGGGGCATCCCATCACATTTGAGATTTTTTTGGAATTAGTAGACTGCTAGATGATCTTAGGTGGCATCTGAAAAGAAGTAAAGCTTAAAATACAAAGTGTATGTTTTACCAGAGTACATGAGAAGCACACAAACAAGACAAGTGACCATTATTTTATTTTTCACGTTGAACGAAGGGTGGGGGGGGGGATGGCTAACCACTCTACTTACCCCCTAGATCCGCCACTGCCCAGGCAACCTATAAATTAAGCTGAGCACTCACCACAGAGCCATAACTCCCAACAACACCCTCCAACACAAAATCATGACTAATATATTTAAAAGGTATCTGCTATGTTTTCAAAAACAAAATATTACAATTGTCAATGGAAAAAAACAAAATTACATCTTATGCAACAGGTTTGATTTTCTTTCAAATACACAGCTACACACTTGATTTATGTCACTTAATCTTGTGTACAAACAAACACTATACATTAAACATGAACTCGCATATCACTAATCCACTAATTAAATAAATAATTTATCATGAAGTAATTATACATAACTCACTCATGAGTTCTTTGTGCAACACTTGCGTGCCGATGTTGACAGTGTCTAGATCAATGTTATGAAGTGTCTGCTGATTGGGCTGCAAATGCAAACGTCCAATTTTCAAGTATATTGGTTTTAATTTGGCGCGTATTGCCTGGTGACATGAATAGGGGAGTTTGGTTCGTCACTAAGCACCATAGGGATATTCATCATAAATCTAGCTCATTTCCTTGTGTCTAAAATGTTTCAATGATATTATTATTAACCTAGAAAAAAAAACCGTGGGGGGATTGTAAACTAATGAACTCTGGAGTTCTGTATGTGGGATAAAATTGTGCAATCATTGCAAAACCGTATATAAGCCTTACAGTTAAATATAATGTAATGAAAGAATATAATGCTTCAGCTGTACAGTAGTCGCACGTCCTGTTCAAAGGAAAAGAAAGTGGAAGAAATTTGATGAGTTGCCAATTGATGATAGAATCTTGATACCTTTAAGCTACTCAACGTTAGATGCCTCATGCTAGACGTCTTGAATCCTAGATGCCTGTATGCTAACAAGATGCTTCTACACTGGATATCATTGTGATAGATGCCTGGTGACACCTGGATGATAAATGCCTGTATGTTAGTGTCTCTTTCCCAGAATCCTAGATGCCTGTATGCTGATTAGATGCCTCTACGTTAGATACCGTTGTGATAGATGCATGCTGACACCTCGATGCAATGCCAGTATATTGCATGCCTGTACGCTTGATGTCTTTAAGCCGGATGTCGGTATGTTGGATTACCTCTATGCGTGATGCTCCTATTTCTTCACAGAATGTGAATCCAATTGACAATCCCCAACTTCGATAAGGGTACAAGTTTTTAATATGACTTTAAGCACACAAGTTTAAATCTTTCTATAAACAGTGGGGCTATATTAACTTGCATCGAACGCCTCCATGACTCAGCACACAGATGGGGGCACAATCAAAGTGATGAAGTGTCAGGGCAATGAGATGACAACTATTTCAGTGTACAATTTGTTCAGCGGGGGTGGAATTATGGGGTGTTGCAAACCGTTTTTGGGGAGTGTGACACCTCCCACCCACAGCCCACCTTCGATATGCCACTGAAAAGTAAGAATCCTGTAGAATCACTTTCACCCTGGTACTTTTTCTGTTTTGTTTTATTATTCTGGGAGTTCGTATATTATTAAGGGATATTGAGGAGAAAATTGATCTGGGGTATAATGTCAGGGTTAATTCAAGTTGTCAATGCATTATATATTTCATTCATTAATGTTCAGCTTATCAGTTGTTTAGGGAAAATTAACTTTCATAGCCCATAATTCTCTCTTGACATATTTGACCTACATTTTTGTTTTGAATTATGTTTTTTTTTCTAATTTTGAAATATAACCCTGAAAGTTTTAAAAAAAAAAATAAATAAATGAATCCAAAGTCTAATGCAAAATGTACATCACACTTTTTAAACCAGACTCTGAACAAGGAGTGATTTGAACTTCAGATCACATAAAATTAAAGAGTATGTATCATATTCCCAGTGCTCCATTGATTTCCAATCATCATACATTTTAACTTCTGACTGTACATAAAAAAGGAAAATGACTTTTATGTGGTTGATGTGACTCAGAAAGCAATTATTAAAAAGAAAAAAAAAAACCTCTCTAAGATTATTTCAAGAAATAACCGTCTGTAAACTTCCATCAAAGTAAAGTGATATAAGTTGGGATCAGTCACTGATGAAAAATAACTAACTTCGTTTTAAAGATTTGCTGATAGCGAGTGCTATATCTATCAGTACTTCTAATGCCATCGACATATGTGATGAATTCATCTGTCACTCGGTTGTTGTTCTTCTACGTATTAACCTCAAAGTTTGAATGATTTTGTAACGTCTGATATAATTTTATCAAATTCAAGCATATATCACTTGATTTAAAGTATAATAATCAAATTATGAAGTGTTTATATATAAAGAAATCTGTATATATAAAGAAATCTTGAATAATGCAGATAGGCTCAGAACTAAAGAATGCATAAAATGTGTGTAAATTTATCATATTTGAATTTCCATTGCAATTTAAAAAAAAATAAACATATAATTTTACCTGGTCTTACTTTAATGGAAATAATTATCCATTGGAACCAAAAAACAATTAAAATATTTCTTTAATTTGTTTTATCTAGTTTATGAGAAGTCAACCATTCTCAAATAAACCACCAATGGATTTATTTCATATCATTATTTATTTGGTCTTTCAAATATTGTACACAACAGAAAGTTTATGCTGCTGGGTTGGTTTCTGTAAGTCATGTATCTCTGCTACAAAAAAAACAAAAAAACTAAAACAAGACGTACTCATTGCATTTGTTTTATCTACGTTTATGAGAAGTCAACCATTCTCAAATAAACAACCAATGGATTTCTTTAATTTCATTATTTATTCGGTTTTAGAAATGTACATAACAGGAAATTTATGCTGTTGGGTTGGTTTCTGTAAGCCATGTATCTGTGCTACAAAAAAAAACAAGTACTCATTACATGTACATATTTTTTTTATATGTAATTGTAATAAAAAAATGTTGAGTCATGTCTTTACTACTGTAAAAAGATGACTGGCCCAGACGTTTCCTAAAAAACGTACACAACCCACTAATTAAAAGCCGTGTTCAAGTGAATTTACATGATGTCTAAACAACATTGAGCAGAATCAAACAAAATCTGTTTACATGTAGGATAGTTTTATTAAAATGCTTTGAGGTTTAACTTACCCATGTTAAAAGTGCGATCACATCCTAACCATGTGACTGGTTTTGGCAAAACCCTACATTTTCGCAATCTCTAATTTCGCGCTAACACCCAAAACGACAAAAACAAAAAAAAAACAAAAAAACATAAATTTCGGGTTTTTGCAGTTATATCAAAGCAGATACATTGGAAGAACATTTCTGCAAAATATTAATTGCTAAATCCAACTCAAAAGCATATTAAAATTATTATTAAAATACAAACCCTAATATTAAATTGTTGATTTTGGAATTTTTGAAGCTGTTTTCTCAAAACCTCGGCTAATATCCAGTTAATTAAATATTCATAACTTCGCTAATACTCAAGCAATTTCAATCAAATAGACACTATTTTAAATAAGAATTCATGCAGAATTTTAAAAATACCAAAAAAGTTAATATTGAATTTTCCCAACAAACGGTGGATTTTGTCAAAGACGGTCACATATTCCATGATGAAAATGCAACCTTACTAATTTATATATGAAAATTAATTTTAAAACAAAATTTATTGAAAAAAAAGAAGATCAACGTCCATCATGGACACAAAATCAGCCTTAATTATTTCTTTATATATAAAAGAGGTAAAGAAGTAAAAAAAAAAAATTGAAATAAGCCTTTAAATTTAAAAAAGAAAAAAAATTTAATACTAAATAATGATGGGGCATGACAAAATACTCTAAGAAATTATTCCCAACTTGGGGCCTCTACATGGATGGATCATTCCTTAATAATATTAGTATTCCATATTATATTTCTTATGTTAGTCATTAACAATTGTGTTTCAATTGAATATATATTTATATCTTAAGTTACTATTTTACAAGCAAATCCTAAGTATTATTACATTATTATACAAAGTTGGCAAATATCTCTATCCTTGAACCACATACATTTCTTCAATATAAACTGCTTTTTTTTTATACTTCTATTATGTTCATTCACCATCAGCTGTTTGAGCCACAGCTGCCATGCTGTACTGTAATTTGTAATGCCTTACCAGAAACTGTAAGACAGTCAAGCCCTCTGATAACTTTCAAAAAAAGAACTATATTTAAAGCAATTTTATATTGATCTGCATTGTCTGTTTCATGGGTGACATATATATATTTTTTTTCTGTCAAGAGGTTTTATCTATGGTGGCTACCCCAATTTTCCTCATTTTCAAGATTAGTTACTACTCATTGCAAATAAGTAGGGGAAGCTTCCAAAAAAGGTTCCCCAAGCTTCTCCACTAAAAACCTGGTAAGCAAAAATATCCTCAACCTAGGTAAAAAAGAAAAAAAAAAAAAATTTAGAATAAAAAGGAAAGATAATTTTTACTTTTCATGTTCCCGAACTGTTGAAATTAAGCATTTTATAATCGATTAAATTAGTCCTCTAATCTGTTAAAAGGCCGTCCCTTCCAGTGGTTTCGCCCAGGCTGGCCACCAGACCCTCAGGAAATGGGCCCGGCTAGCAAAGCTGCCTTGGGGCCCATAGCCGCTCTCGGCAGCCTGGCATTAATGTTTTCATCTTCCTTTTCGATAATAAATACTGTACCGTAATAATGCTAGAAAGTACCAAGTTTATATACCGTAGTTTCAACATTGCAATCAATGTCATTCTTGCACCTGATGATAACACCTATAAATACAGTCAAAATGAGAATCTTGTGAAAGCGTAAAGATGAGTTTGTTTGTTTGTGAGAAACGTGAGTCTAAGGTGATGTATTTCAGATATTCCAGTCATTCATTATTTAATTAATTAGTCTGCCAATTATAGCTTACATCATTTTTATGTTCAATGACTTTATGACTTTTGAGAGGTCAATGTTTATGCTTAACCTACATGTGTAGGAAGTTCAATTTGTTTATTTCTATGAAAGACTATGCAATTAATATGGTCCTTGTTTGCTATTTGTAAAATCTTCTTAATATTTTAGCTTAACTTTGTTTGTAATTTGTTAGTTTTAAGTGTCTATTTATTATTATCCCTTTTACTACCATTTTAATGTGTAATATGTGACCGACTCTGGCAAAACAAGCCATTTGTAGGAAAAAAAGCAAAATTTAGTTTTTTTTGTGATTTTAGATTCTGCATGAATTCTTTAATTTTATTTGATGGAAATTGGTCGAGTATTACGGCCGTTCCAAGACAAAACAACGTAACTGCACAAAAATATAATAGCAGGCGTAGTTTTGCCATAGGATGGCCGATTAGCGAAGTTATGAATATTTAATTTATTGGATATCACCCATATAGGTTTTTAAAAAACAGCTTCCAAAGAAAAATTCCAAAATCAATAGTTTATTATTAGGATTTGTATATTAAAAATAATTTTAATTTACTTTTCAATTAAATTTAGTGATTGATATTTTGCAGAAATGTTCTTATATCTTCTTTTTATGATGCAAAAACACGAAAATGTTAAATTCTGATTTTCAAACATTTTGGGTGTTTGTGTGAAATTATAAATTGTGACAAATGGCTGGGTTTACCACACATATATCTTTATATCTGTAATTTTTTTTTTGTGTAAATTTTACACAATTTATTCGTTGGCTATGTAAGTTATATTTTGAATCTATTTTGAAATGTTCACTTATTAATATTATCAATGTGAGAATGTGGAGTTCTAAATCTTACATTATTTCACTATTTGAAATGTCTAATTTTGTATATTCAAGTTAGATATTAAGTTACAGTTGAACATTTGAATGAGAAAAGGCTGCCAATTCAATAATGCCTTTCATTTTGTATTCTTTGGCATTGGCCATTAAATTGTAAATTGGCTGGTAATCAACTTAAGGATTTTAATTGTAAAATGTACGTAGATCAGCAACAACTTTTTTTTTTAATCTGTTTATAGTTAATATAAATTAATAAATATTTGATCATTTTAAATGAGCTATTCAAAATTGAGGTTTTTCTCAATTCATTTGGCAGATAGTTTTTTCTCAATAAATAAAAATTATCAAATCAAATTTGATAGTAAAATAAATATGCAATACAGGTTACTATGATGGGCCTAATAACCGTAGACAAATCCGTCGTCAGACACTGCCTAAACGACACGGGTCTCTGGACTCACAACTGGTTTTTATAAAGTACATATTGAAACAAATGCTCACACACCCCCCTAAACGGTTGAGTTAATTTCTGCTAGTTTTCAGTCAATTTTGACTAATGTCCGCAGAGGTAAGCCAGATGTTGTATCCAGGTGTGTTAGTGATTGGCTAACTCACCTCGTACACCGAAGGAAATCAAATGCCTGGCATGCATCTTGCGTTAGTCTCACGTATGTATGATTTAAAATTTGAAACAAGGTTATAGTATTAGTATATCATGTATTATCGCTCAGGGAACGAGATTTCCTTTTTAAAATGTTAGGAATTGAGAACAATGAGAAGTGTGACAGCACTTGAGCCGTAATAATAATGTAATAATGTATTAATGAAAGAAAAAATGTCTTTATACTGTAAACGATGATATTGATAGTAGTATTTTGTTAAACTACATAAAAAAAAAACAATAGTGCATATTCTTTGAAGTTGTACGATGGAATGTAATCCAATGGCTTATATTTAAATGAATAGTAATTATTGTAATTATCTTAATAAATATCAATATATTAAAAATATGCATTATAATAACAATGATGACTGTTACATTAATCAATGATAATAGTATTTATGTTAATAATGACTAACTATATTTAAAAAACAATAGTATATTAGTGTGATACAATGCAATCAAATGGCTTAAATATGTGAATAATATATATTATGAATTAAGAGACGCTTACTATATAATTTCAAAACAAAATTTAATGACAAGAAAGATCAATGTTTCGGGTCCATCATTGAACCATTCTCTTGATTTTGAAAATGGTTCCATGATGGACCCGAAACGTCGATCTTTCTTGTCATTAAATTTTGTTTTGAAATAATATATACACCTTAATAAATATCATCAATATATTAATAATATGCATTATAAACAATAATAATGCCAGTTATAGTAAAAATTATATTATTTACGTTAACAATGACTAACTATATTTAAAAAAACAATAGTACAGTATATATTATTAGTGTGATGCAATCAATCAAATGGATATATGAATAATTATCTTAATAAATATCAATATATTAATAGTATGCATTTGATTATAATAATAACCTAAATAAGGTTAAATATTTAATAATAACATAATAATAATATCAATGAAATATAATAATAGAAGACAACTATTAATTACCAATATAAAATATCTTCCTTAAACTTGCCAAAAAAAAATCATTCGTCAGGAAATTAGATGTTATTCCCATCCTCAATAAATTAATATCAAAATCATCATCACAATCACATGATGAGTTTGAACACTAAACAAATGTGTCAGCAAGGGTAAATGAGTAAATTGCTGTCCAAGTATGAAAAACAAATATTTTTTGTGGCCATCTTCTTGAATAATAAACTTTGATTATCATTCATTAGCACTGGGAAGTGAGTCACTTCATTACACACGTTATTAAACCTGTTGATGCTGAAGTGTGGGTATTCCCACGAGTTGATGTCATAATTAATATTTAACTTTGAGCCCATATTCTTATTACTTTTGAGCTTCTACTGTATATTTGACTTATTGTTCTTTTTTATTTCATTTCATTTATTATTTACAAGGTAAACATTTATATATACTCCGAGAAGGTTGGTTTTTATGACGACCGCATCTACCTGGTTGGCAGCACCCATCAACTGCAAATGACAAAGCACGATATGCAGGGGATGTTTCTTCCATTCTAAGGATGTGGCCAAACATTAACCATCGGGATTTTGTAACACATTTACATAATATAAATAGATAAAAATCATGCATAAGGATAGCAAACTAAAAGTACACCTAATTCTGTTGAAAAAATAAAAAATACTGCAAAAGTTAATATTCAGATAAAAATTATATAAAATTTACATTCATAAATTTGTACAAGAAACTCTTGATTCACAAAATCTCACACATTTTGCACAAACACTATAAATGCAATACAAATGGGAACATGGGACTGGGGCATTAGAGTTAAAATAAAGACTTGTTCAGAACAGTGGCGTATCCAGGGTTATGTGGGGGTGCATCCACCCACAAATACCCGCACCCTCAATCTCCCCCAAAAATTATGCTCAAGCTAAGTTGAAAATCACCTCAAATCACCTTATTTTGCAAGCTAGCACCCTCTCACATAATCATGAATCCTCTATTTCACCTCGCACCCCCATCAACCCCCTCCCCCCCAATTTCAAGTATCCTAGATATGCCACTGGAAAACATGATATTTGATGTGATGTTCAAATGCTGCATGATTAGAATTCAGGAATATACTTGTTCAACAGGAATATATGATAGTTCAACATTCTGTTGTTTGTATAAATAGACAATGACCACCGGTGATGACTGCCAATCATACCATGATTCACGTACAAATTGAATCAGAAGGAATTGGTCAGACACTTAATTGCAAAGATGACAACCTCGTACTTTAATTGACCCAACCTTGGCTCCTTTGCCTTTCACCATGCCTGTACTTCAGAGTTGACGGACCATGCATGGTGGCTCCGTACGGCTACAGACGGTACTCTAAACAACCAGGTTAGATGGCACCGCCCAGTTAATATAGACTAAGTTTAAAGCCAAGCTCCGGAGGAAAACAAAATGTTTGATATGTTGTACAACTGATTTTTCTAAGACAAACAACGTTTGACGAAAAAACTCGGGAACAGTTAATGAGATAAACTTTTTGAATATTTAAAAACTGGGGGGGGGAAGGGGCGTGACCACCCTTTTTCCCCCCTCCGGAGCCTGGCTTTAAACTTAGGGGTACAGTAGTATGTTGGTGTTGCACAATTACACACACATGAAACTTGATAGTCCTATTTTGAAAGTTCCACATGAAAAATCCAACCATTAACAATACGGATGTGAGATATTCGAACAGTGTGATACTTATAATTTTACACTTGGCAAAATTCTACTGAACAGAGGGCTAAAAGTTTTCAGAACCTAATCAACTGAAGTACTTATCCAAGCTTTTGAAGAATGCCATATACTTGGGACCAACTGATGTATTACTATTAAAGTTTGCGTTAACTTGCGGTACATTTCCAGCTGATTTTCCTCAAACACCACATTAAAGAAATCCTTAATCTCGGTCACCTTTAATTGATTTTTTTTTTATAAAGACCACAGTGTTTCCCCTCAACTCTAATTTTAAGTCACGACCCTAACAACTAAATTCCATGTTGAGCATTCAAGGTTCTCGCTTCCACCTGCCATGACCTCATCATGCTTACGAAGCAGCATCTTAAACCACAAACTACGGCCTGTGACTCACTTCATCAATGGTACTGTTATCACGAGTTACAACACCCTTAGGCAATCACTAACTTTCCTTCAACCATATAATTTCAATATAAATATATAAAGTGTTTAATGATAATTTATATATCTGAGCAATTACCACTAATGGGTATGCGGTTCAATGAACCGAAGTTTCTAGATTTGATGGCATTCTTTTGATGATCAGCTGGTGGTAAAAAATTAGTGATTGCTTTACATTCCTGAGAGCCATTGCATCAATCTCCAGTAGTGTATCTAGTCTTGAAATGGGGAGAGACGTGAAGGTGAATGTGGGGCTTGGTGGTGAGGTGGTACTGACTCGCAAAGTAAGGTGATAATGAGGTAATTTTTATCTACTTGATCGTGATATTTTTTGCTTCAAACATTTTCAATGGTGGGCAACTGGGGTGATGGGGGGGGGGGAAATTTTTTTAGAGGGTGTGCACCCCACTGTCAATCTCTACTAATGCACAAATTTGTCTTATGACTGAATCCCATTACAATCCCACCAAATTCCTCATGGAGATACCTCCACTGTTTAATGCAACTCTTTCTATAATTTTATATAGTTTATTGTTTTAATTCTGTAATTGGCACCTTTTGATGCTGTTGAAATTTGGGCGAATTGAATAAATGTAAAAATGAATTTGTCAAAATATTTTTAATAATAAAATAATGGCCAACTTATAGAGCACATATTGTGGAGGCCTCTATGCGCTTAACATAAACATAAAAAAAGAACACTGACCAAGAACGGTAATACTTAATCTAACCCTAAAGACATACTAATCCTACTCTTTAGACCATTGACTTCAAGAAGCCCATCTTCCCTTTGTTCAGCTATTTTTAGCTATTGAAAACGTATACTGTAATTTAATGTAAACCTCAAATTTGATAAAATCTGTGTTGTCTATGTTACTGATTGAAGTTTGGGTTTATATGCTTGTACTATGTGATTTTATAATGTCCATATGTGTGAATCATAAATCAAAGAAGGGAAGAGATGGATAAAAAATTTATAAATGAACTAAATCTTAAATAATAAATATAAATAAATATAAGATATTTTAATAAAGGAATATAAAAATATTATTAAAGAAATATAGTACAGTACTCATAAATAATTAAATGAATGGATGTAATAATAAATATATAGATAAATGCTGAAATATATAATACAAAGTATTGGAATATTCAACCTGACCACACCTAAATAATTTATATTTAAATGAACTGCAATCTAGTACTCTACTAATAAAATAACCAATGTCTATTTTTTTTTATATATTAAATGGTCCTAATTAAAAGAGCTTGTATTTTGCATTGAATAATTGTAACAGCAGTGTCGAGCTACCATTTCTCAATTCCTGATAACATTGGTTAATACTATGTCTCATCTCATAAACCAGGTTAATAGTTTACTTCAATCTATCATGAATATATTAAGAATGAAAATGAAGGTGGTCTGAAGAAAACTAGGTAATTACATGGTTGAGTAATCAAAAGCACGCGCTAATGGAATGACTTTGCTTTCGAGTGCAAATTTCTTTCTGAATGTGAGACATGTTACACGTGCTACCGCACCCATCAGCTAACAAAATCTAACAGCGTGATATTTAAACGATCTCAAATAGAAAGCTGCCGAAATATTCCAGAAAAAAAAAATTATTGTATTAAAATGAAAATTGAATTGCACAGCTGGTAGGTTATCCAATGTACAGTATCTCAGCATGCAGATATTGCAATATATAAAAGTGTTCTCAGCTTCTGTACCACCAGAGAATGTCTCCGAGAGGGAGAATGCTTCTGCACCTACAGGGAGAGCTTCTTCAGTTATGCTGTTGCATGTTGTTGTGTATCACGGTACACAGACAGCTCAAGTACCACAAGAGGGAGAAAATCAACCAGAAGTTGTGTACAGTACCATAGAATACTATAAAACCTCGGAATTGAAGCCCTGGACTGCTTCTTTTTTTTTTGCAAACTTTGGATGGGCTTCTTTTCGAGATTGGCTTCTTTTCGAGATGGGCTTCTTTTCGAGATGGGCTTCTTTTCGAGACTACTTTTGCAAAGTAAAGGGGGGGGGGCTTCTTTTCAAAATGAATGCCGTGAATTTTGTAAATTTGTACTATAAAACAATAATTAAGGCCACTGTAACATAAATCTGTATCATGGAGTGTATTTAACTGGCATTAAATCACCTAAACTACTGAATAAACCAAGCTTGTATTTAATTTATTTTGTTTTCTGAAATTGATGTACAGAGTATGTGAATGTAATATCTCGAAAAGAAGCCTATGTTAACTTGAAAAGAAGCCCATGGGCTTCTTTTTGAGATGGGCTTCTTTTCGAGGCTAATTTTGCAAACTAAAAAGGAGGGCTTCAATTTGAGATGGGTTTCATCTCGAGATTAAGCCCACTGGCTTCAATTTGAGGTTTTCCGCAAGAAAAAGCTTGTGTAACACCAGAGAAGGTCCTGAGAGAGAGAGAGAGGAGAATGCTTTTATACACCCAGGGAGAAAGAAACAAGAACAACTCATGTACAGTACCACTATATAATTGAAAACTTCTATACCCCAGAAAAAGATCTTGTATCACATACATTTAAAGATATTAGGGAGCATCCGATTTGTGT
Organism: Anneissia japonica; assembly: GCF_011630105.1. Taxonomy (NCBI): domain Eukaryota; kingdom Metazoa; phylum Echinodermata; class Crinoidea; order Comatulida; family Comatulidae; genus Anneissia; species Anneissia japonica. Next base: position 1,625,955 of record NW_022704401.1, on the reverse strand, counting down.
GACTATCTGACCCTTAAACAAAAACGTAGTTTTACCTACACACGATAAATTGCTGCTTCCTAGAATTCAGAAGAAATGATACTTCAGCGTCCTTATGTATGTGCAATGAATTCTATGTGACATCATTGCAATCTAGATCTTACTCGCTTTGCAATCTTTTAAAAATCTGATATAAATTTCCTTCTTATACTTAAATTTACTTTTATTTAATTTTTTTATAATTTGTAATTTAAGTTTTCTGGACCCTAAGGAAGAACAATGTTCCCAAAGTGATTGGTTATCTAGAAAAAAACAGGAAGATTTCTATATTTATCTATTTTTACTCGCTAGGGGCTCATGACCGCTTGTCTCTTGAACCGTGAAGGAAAGTGTAACCGGTACATTCTCAATACTTGAAGATTCATTTATTATTGTCATACATAATACATATACAAGATTTGTTTCTTTGTGTTGGATACAAAAACTGTGAAGATAGAAAAACAATAACTATAAAAAGCAAGACAACATTTAACCGATATAATAATAAATATATAATATAAAAATATATACACATGGAATTAAACATGGTTGAACTATATTTTGTGTGGTTCAGGAGAGGAATATGCATAGAGTAAAGTACAGTGAAATAATGGTATAATTTGATCATGAGATTATCTATTGAAGTGTTCATTAAAGACTCTTATTGCACATGGTAAAAATGAGTATTTATGATGGTTGTTAGTATTTATGATGGTTGTTACATTTCGAAGTTGGAATTATTCTGCCAGATTTACTAACTGTTATAAACTTGTTAAGTAGGTGAGTTTGGTACTTTGCTACGTCCTTAATTTTATTACTCTGACCAACTTCTATTATTTTTTCAATATCAAACAATTTTTTTATGTGGTAACTAATATAACAGTAATCTTATTACTAAAATAACCAATTTTAGTTCAGTATTTTGCTTTTACCATGGGTACAGTTTATTGTCACCAATGTTAATATTGATAATAAAATAAAGCTACTAAAGATAAAATATTAGGTGCAACAGATATATACAATAGGTGCACTACTGTACAAACTCACAATGCACTACATACATTTTGTTCATAAAATGCTTTGATATCAATGTGAAACTTTGGAAGAACTTCTTTATATACAAAAAAAAAATCATTAAAAAAATACTTGAAAAGTAAAAGTAAATATTTGTACACATGTTCACTAGAGTGTGCATTCAATTGCACGGAAAGCTATTCAAAAGTTTGATGTAAAGAATTTTGACAAATTTTATTTTAGCTATGTCCTGCAATGAATGCAAAAAAAAAAATTAAAAAAAATTTGAAGGATTAAGACTTGAAGACTTACCTGTCTCACACTTCTGTCACTGATAGAGAAAACTTTGGTAATTCTATTTTTGCAATTTTTCCATTTATTACTCGACTGGAATTCAGATGACTCTGATTTTTCCATAATTAAGAAGTTTTCTTGTATGAAAAAAAAAATCACCAACAAATCCCGCAGAATCTTTCAAGTAAACAGAAGATATTTGACTACAAAACAGCTTCAAACATGATTGGTAATGATGATCAGACGAGAAATAGAAGTCGGTATCCAACGGTCGTTGCAAGCTCTTCAAAAACGTCCCTTGTCAAACAAAGATTCAAACAGTTTGTATCAAAACCCAGTGCCAACTTCACAGGAAGATAGAGTATACCTCACTCACTGAAGCCTAGTAATCGGATGAGTCAGGCTTGTATTTTTAGTTGCAGAAGCTGCTCACCACGGAGGAAAACAAATGGAGTGAATCAACCAATGCGATGATGCAGAACCACGCAAAAATGTTTTTTCCAAACTTCGTTTTCGTTGTTATCAACCTTGCAGTATGAGTTTCTTCTTTTCTCTGTTTAGTTGCACAGTTTTTCTCTCTGTCTTGATTCACCTATGTTTTTCATCGTGATGGTGCTGACTCATCACTTCCTCTGCGAGTAAATGCTGGCTTTCCATGGCTACGTGTCGCACAATTCCTAGCTATTTGCCATGGGACACTTTTCTTTCAATACTGGAGATTCTTATCTCGACTATCGTCAATCAATCACTGTTGATGTTATTTTTTATTTTGGCTGGCTAATCCTTCACTAAACAGATCGCTATCCTGTAGATCCTCTCTATGCTACAATAGGACGAAAGTTTTCTTAATATGAAAAGCAAAGCCATAAATCAAGAATGTCTTTAGGCAAGGAGAAACACTATAACTAATGTTAATCTCTTTGAAAAGATTTACAGTATTAATAGAAAGTATAATAAACATGACAATCCTTTATCTACATTATGCAAAGCCAATAAACCAACAATTAATTTTCTTCTTGTATTGTTTATATTTTGTAATAATATATATTTGCCTGAATAAAATAATAAATATAATAAAATTAATATAATTTGCAGTATTTTAATAAACTAAAAAATATGCTGTGTATATTTATTATACCAAGATATTCATTCAAGATTTGACATGCAAGGCAATAAATACCAAAACAGTGTAAAAGCAGAAACTATGGGCCCTACAGTATAAGACCAACAAAATTAGTATTTCATAAAAATTATGGGAGGGGTTTTCCCAATTGTACTATAGGTTATGTTTCTAGTGGGTTAAAGTGTTAACGTGTATTTTAAACAAGAAAATATACAATGCAATAATGGTCATTTCGTCTAGTTTGCATGTATTTTGTTGGTGATATAAATATGATTGTACAAGATTATTAGAAGTTATATCGGATATAACTTCAAGGTTATAATGATACTGGGAAGTCAGAAATTATGAAGGATTTGATATTTAATATATAAATGTTAAGTGTCAAAAATCTGAATCTGTTCTTGAATAACTTGAGAGTTTTATTCCATTATTTAGTAAAGCAATATAAAAATGATATTTAGTATCTAGCATATTCTGATCTGTGGTAGTGCCGGTGGGGCGATGGATTAGGACCCGGTCAACCATGACTAGTACGGCCGAAAAAATTACGTAACTTACTGGCCTATATCTCAAAATAACGTAATAATGCCCAAATTTGCCCAGCTTCCTGGATCCTGAACTGGGTGTACATCTCAAGTACATCATCTTATCACGTAAACAACTCTTATAATAAATCTGATTATTTATGCCTTTTATTTCTATATATAAATATTAGGAAAAATATTGATTTCGTATCTAAAGATTTCGTAGGCGAGGCAGGTGTAACAAATAATTTAATTTTATATTAATCGGTTTTTTTAAAAACATTTTAACAACTTAACTTTGCAATTCAGTTTCTCAACTGCAATGAATCATTTGATATATATTTTATTTTGATGTGAACAAAGATACCAAGATATATGTCTTTTGAAGGTGGCGATGCACTTTACTGGCCAAATATAAAATTTCATTTTATATATGAATTCATTTATTTATTTTATGCACCAAATATTGTCAATAGCGAATAGATCACTCTTCTACAGTAATTGTAGGTGACAATCCCTTACACAATACAAACATACACACACTAGATCTCATTCTGAGGCTTAGGGAGTGGAGTTGTTTTGATCACGAGAACAAACCTGCAAAACTCACAGGAATTTAACCTAAGACACTGGGATTGGAAGGCAAGCATCTGATAACCACCAAGCTATTCAACTCCATTTCATTATTATAAGCAAACAGCATGTTCACTAAAATAGTTATAAAAAGGTGTTGCCTTTATGCTAATATTGTTGCACTGTATTTTGCATAAAATAAAATAAACCCAAATAAATATGATAAAGCATCATTAGTCAAAATCTATGCATTTTTGGTTATTCATGTTTGCAAGCTGTTTAATCTTCGCTTTGCGAGTTTAAAAAATTACTATTATTTTCATTATTTGTGCTTAACGTCATCATCCTGCAAAATCAAAAATACTCCAAAGGGAGCTATTTGAAGATATATGTATGTGAAAGTTTTTTTTTATTCATAGAGGATGAAAGATTTCAAATATGAAATATGAAATTGTCATACGATATTTATGATATGTAGGCCTATCAAGTCAATGTCGTGTTGAGATTTCCCAACTGAAAATGAAAAGCGTACCGAATAAAAATCAATGAGTTGAAAAGCGTGCCTTGGAGCAAGACAGCGAGTGAGAATATACCTGTGCAGTGTCACACTTTGTGGGAATTTCCCATGAGTATCGACCGTGCACAATGACCGGAATTACTAGGATTGAGCTTTACGGCAACCTGCATATAAATGTTTAGACACACTGTATTGTGCCATACAATTGTTTATTGTATTTCAGCTATTTGTCTCAATGCCCATTGAAATGCAAAAAAACGATTACTGAATAACAGTACACTAAAAAAAAAAAAAAAACTACATGAAAAAAGAAGACATAATTTTGAGGAATACACATTGATTTTTAAAAGAATCCAAAATAGATAAATGGGACTATTTTGAAGCTATCCAGTATTTAAAAAAGGACAAAAAAAAAAAAACGGTTTCAAAGAAACTTTCTTTTTGACCTACTATTATCAATCATGATAATATCTGTTGAATATAAATATAACTTCTGATTAGTCAATATCTGTTAACACTTTACTTATTTGCTAAATACAAGCATAAAATTGTCATTCATGAGGTAAAACACTTTATTAAGAGTTGACATACTAAATCCTAATAAAAATTACAGCATGTCTGTTTAATAAAATTTTGTGTAATTGTAAATACCAGACAAGACTTGGTGCAGATACACAAGAGTGTTGTATCGTCGTATTTGGTAGTCTGTCTTATATACTATTACAAGTGTACTTGTATTGCGGATAATTATGAAAAAGAATTTCACTTCCGATACTGATCAAGCATGGGGTTTATTTCGTAATTAGGCACAAGGGCCAGGGTTGCAAGATGTGACCTAAACACTTCTTACTGACTGAAACAATCCCATTACTAACACAACACAACACAGACATCGAAGTAAATTGTTGTTCAGTACATCGAGTGACAATCCCCTACTCGCTTTTCTGATCTGTGGTACAGTGCATATTATTTTATTTTTTATAATGTAAATAGAAATGCCTTTATATACTTATTGACAGAAAATATATTGAAAAATAAAAAGATGTGTTGATAAATAAAAAAAAAAAAAATAAATAAATAAAAATAACAAACCATGATCATCTTGTTCATGTAAATTAGAAATATTTTAATTAGTGTTAAGAATAGTTTTTGGGGGATGCATTTATCGAGGGAGGTGTATATATACTCAAACAAAGCCCCTTAGGTAACATTAGTAGAACACTAATAGAATGTGTTGAGAATGATGATGCTTTAATCCAAATGAGGCTCTCTGGACAGGTTGTATATTTGAACAAAAATATGGTACACTATTTATGTAAAAATATAACATGTTTCATGAAATAATTTGGATACCGACATTCACGGAATACAAAAAAAAAAAAAAAAAAAAAAAAAAAAAAAAAAAAATTATTCAGTGGTCCTACAAAAAAAATTTCTTTTCTAATTATGTATGGCCTTGCACGGCCTTGATGAAAAACACCCATGGGTGATTCAAGTGTCTCCGTGTTTAAATAAAGTATATTATTATTATTATAGTCACAGACCTTCTGTGCCTTACTGTATATGCAATGTTTTGCTACCGGTAAATTACATTTAGAAAAATATAGGAACTATTTTTGTGTCATGCACCCCTTGATTCAGGAAGGCATAGGCTTGCTGCTGTTGTTTCCTTTCAGCGCTAACCTTGAGTTGCCCAATACGCTTTTGAAGGGGCAAATTCCCATAAAAATTAAAACCCCAGAGCTTGGCTTAATTCCTCCAAACATTTGGCTCTCTGACTGATAAGACACTTCCCAGACTTTTTAAATCTGTTCCCTTTTAAAAAAAGGCACAATTTCTCAAGAAAATGGGTGCAATCGAGAGAGTTATCTTTCCAATCTACAGTCTGATCACCTCTGATAAAACAAGACCTGACATAACATATTTGCAACTCAACTGAATAATAACACTCACAGGAATTTTTATATATGATAACATTAATCATATCAATAGTAATGATAAAGATTTTGCTGATATTTCTCTTCTCGGTAATAACATTATTGCTAATATTTATTAATAACTGATCAAATTAATGATACAAATAATATTAGTTGAAAAAAATGAGTGTTTATCTTGGGTGAGCCAATGTGAAAAGTTGCTATAGACTTTTGAGTTTCTTTAGTCAGTAGTAATGCGTATTACTATAGCGATATACGTTATAATTGTTTAATAAGTTACTTGCAATTCATGCTCGGTTTATTTTTCCATAAATTCTTTTGGGATTCTTGAGAATATATTTAAAAAGGTTCATTTATCCTGTTTTGTATGTCTACTAAGACCTTTTTTTTTTTAGAAAAAAAAATATAAGAAAATGTATAATGAAATAATGAAAACCTTAATAATCTGTCTGGTTTAAATAATAAATCAAAATTCATAATAAAAACAATAAAAGTTCTTTAAATGTGATTAGCTAAAAAATCTGGAAAATAAATTCAATATTTGAATATTGGTTATTTTGTACATTTAAGTAAATTTAGCTTTCTCTAGAAAAAATTAACAGATCTGCATTTATCCTTTATTATGCACTTTTTATTAGACCGTTAAATTTGCTGGTGGACCATTTATGGATTTTAACTGGGAAGTCATGTAGCGGTCAAAAAAAGCACATGTTTTTAACCTGTTTAAAAATATGAAGTGTATAAATTTAAAACAAGTATATTTAAACAAACGTCAAATTATTATTTCATCTGCAATAAGGAAATACAAGTTTATCTCTTTGAGACATTTAGACGTGGAAATCACTATTGAAATGTCAAAAAATTATTACTTAATATTATCTCTATACTGCTTAGGAAAGTACAGGGCAGAGGGAAAAGAAGCGCCTCTACTACTGATTAGAAGGGCAAGGAAAAAGGGGGATGGGGGCTCTAAAATTAATTTATTTGAGGTTATTCCTAATCCAGTGGAAGTATTCCCTGAGATTGTATTAGTTTATTAATTATGGTTTTGACCTGAAGTTATAATTTTGTAAATCATCGTCTGCAGCCTCCTCTTACAACATGACCTACTTTTTACATTCTTAATTCAATACATATTTATGTTTGTTGATAATGATATATCAAGGTCAGCTGTTAGCCTACATTGGCTAAAACATAAACAAATTATCAACTTTCACCTTCTCATACAGTATCTGTATTCCTATAATTATCTTATGTCTTCATTAATATCACCTTGATTAAAGTATGTTTTCAGAAATCTTAAGTGCTGAAGTGAGGGCCTATCGCAATTTCTGTTCAAAAACGAGTGTTATTTCCGCACATACAACAAGAAGTATAGACTTGCCTTTAATTCATTTTTAATTCAATACATGATTATATCAATGTCAGCTGTTAGCCTACATTGACTAAAACATACACAAATTATCACCTTCTCATATCTGTATTCCTATAATTACATCAAAACAATCATTTAAAATCTGATGTCTTCCTTATCTCATTGATTAAAAATATGTTTTCTGAGATAATGTCTTATTACATTAAGTGCTTAAGCGAGGGCCTATCGCAATTTCTGTTAAAAAATTAGCATTATTTCCACATGTACATGTAAGAAGTTATACACATTTACTAGAAAGCCCCAACGATCATTTGGTTAATCTGGTGGCGGGATGACTTTTTACCCTTTCGCAGCAAGGTACTATATATATTCATAAACTTGTTCATTTGTATTTTTAAACGGAAGTAGAAAGAGTTTTATTTAGATGCATCCTAAATGCAGACCCGAAATTTAAGGATATCAAATTCTAACTTTCATCCTTTTAATCTGTCTTGGTTTTCTTAATCCCAATGTTACTAAGTTTCCTAATTCAATAAAATAAAGTTACACAAAATTGTTTTGACAAGAAGTAGTAACATTATATAATCTACATACTGTATACTACAAAAATTGGATAGTTTAATGTTTGAATACTGAGAAGAATATTGATATTTAATTAATCTCAACCAACCAATTGAGATTTAAAGTTTACAAACACTCCATCCAAGAGTGAAAATAAAAGTTACCAATCTTAGAAACGAATGTAAACGATTTTAATAAAGGTTAAATATTGGCTGAAGATATCATTCTTAATATTTTCTGAATATAGCCCAATGTAGAATTAGAAACTGTTAACTTAATGAGGGACAGGTGACTACTATTACAGTAGCTATTAGCAACAGCTCCTACAAGAAGGATAAGTAGAGTGCCGAGAGCCAGGAACACACTGTATCATTCTCGCACGCACTGTGTTGACGTTGTCAGCTAAAGCGACTTTAATAGCAGCAATGCATTGTGCAACGGATCGTTTTTAGTGACAATCCGCATAGACTGCCAAAACATATTTCAATAGTTAAGACTTAATTTTAATAATTTATGCATTTCATATATAATTCCATATATACAGTTATTGTTTAAGATACTGTAGTTGCAGCCTTATTCAGCAGTGATCCAGAGGTGGATTAAATGGTGGTTGGGGTGGCCATTTTTTTGAAAAATATATATTAAATGGAGCAAAAAAGAAATTGCCTTCAAATTGACATTCTGGCCAATTAGAAGTGCCACAGACATAAAATTGTCAATTTGCTGCGTAGCGCTGTATAACACAATACAGTTAAACTGGCCTAAGTCAACTTTGTCAATTAATTCAATCTTATTTTACATGCCAAATGGTTTTTTATTAACGATCTGTAAGTCGAATTAATATCTAAGTCGAACAATTTTTCATTGCCATTTTTGATTTGACTTAGGCAAGTTCAACTGTATAAATAATAATACCAGTGCTCAAATAGGAACATGTGATGTAATAATCATATCAAGCATAGCCAGTTCCTTCAGTTGTATAATATTGATTGAAACCTGCAGCCTTCTGATGTAATTTTCATACCTCAGCTCCAAACATAGTGGGGCTAAGATACTGTAGTCTGAACCATCCCAGGCCGACGATCTGCCACTGATATCATAATCATGCATTTGGTTGGAAGCCCACAGCCTATTACTACCACACAAGACACCACTATTCAAGTGGAGTTAAAAAAAAAACTATCCATCAACACCATAGATCATGTTTCTGAATCATTGGGATCTTGCAAGGCAATGCATGTGGCAATCCCATGAAGCAATGCTACGTGGTCGTGGTCGTTGTTAGAATGACATTGACTTAATCAAATTCAATTCTAATGGAAAATAAATTTTATGTGTGTTGAAGGTATAGATTTTATCAGCGTTGCTCGCTTCCTCTAGCTCTTTATCCATTTTTTGTGTAGATTTAGATAAAACTAACTTTTTGACACATACTTTATTGTATTTTCAATGTCACTTATCCATTATTTTTATTTTATTTCTTTTAAATATAGGCCTATAGTAACATTAAATTCAAGGTTCTGGGATTTACACGTCTTTCTACCATGCTGCTCACATTGATTTTTTTTTTTTTGTACGCTGATTTGTTTAAAACAAATTAAATCCAGTGCAAACAGGCTGGGAAACATATAATTTAATAGGCAAGTTACCCATGTTGCGCAGTTAGTTTAGCAGAGCAAATCATGACCTCCCCAGGAAGATTTACCAGGTTCTGCTTTAGTAAGTAGAAAAAGCTCAAAGAGAATAGTGCAACTCTGAAATCTTCCTGCTACAGTAGATGGCAAATGTATCTGACTATACTACTCCATAATCTATTTATTTATTTGGTATTTATATAGTTCCTTTCCTTTAGGTTAAAAAGCGCTTTGTTTTCCTTGGCCATCGGGTCAAACTCTTCCAACTGCGTAAAACCACTATAATAATTTTCTTATAATTACAATTTTATAACTATTTGTTATTTATTATCGGCAAATCAGATTCCATTAAAGATATGATTTGTAATGAAAAATAACAAGAAATAAAATAATGAGAAATTTTTTTATTATCTATAAATAAAAAAAAAAGTTCACATTTTAGTTAAACAAAAATTTGAATGAGAACATTGTTACTCACAGAATCTTGTGCCCATTACACAAGAAATCCACTTGACTATAATAGGATGTACCACAGTTAAAACTATAATGAGAATACAAATGATTTGATTGGTTAAAGTTTTGATAAAGGACTATTCCATTAGTTATGAGGGATGGATTGAAGAGATTAGTAATGAAAATAATTTAGTCAAAGTGATTCTGAAGCAAATTACATCAATATCATATTTGACACTACATCAAGCCAGTTCCTATGTTCTATATATTAGAACTAATGTATGAAAATACATTCTTTTTTCAAATTTTATTTGATTTCTTTCATTTATTATATTTAATGGTTAGTAGATATTTTTTGCATTATCTAAATCATGTTTATTTTGAATATCAATGCACCAGCAAACAAACAAAGGGTGATATTTGGCTTTAGCAAAATAAAAAATTTAAAAAAAAGCCTCCCTCCCTCATCACTTTTCCTGCCCACATAGGGTGATAAATTAATAATGTTTTTTTTAGGGCCTAAGTTGGGATGAACAAATATTGGGGTAAAATAAACAGGAATAACACTAACCAGGCAAAAGTCTACACCACAGCCTTGACTTCTGGGAAGGAAGTTCCAAACAGCAGCCCCTTCAACCAGGCTACTATTAAGTCATCATTATAATATAGGTCTCCTGTTACAGATTTACCCCAGGGTCTCAAAACACTTAAATCTAACTTGTAAAAGTATTTAAACCCATCCCAGTTTCTTTTACAAGGCTACATCAACACAAGTTGATATAACACAAGTAGGGCATATGGAACCCCTGCTGTGAGCTCTTCACTCGCTTTTTTTTCTGCGAGCTGAATAATCAGTAACATATACCTCAGGACAATATAATCGCCACATGGCGAGTTTCTTTGTGGCGGTATTCCAAGTTAGCTGAAGCTCAGCAGGTTTTTGGACCTTTTTCGTAACCGCAGCGGATGAGTAATGTCCACAGGATAGTGAGTGGTGGAACAGAATTTGAACAGCACGTGTGTTCTCTTCACTGTGGTGGCTATGCTAACACGTGTAGGCATGTACTAACAGCTATTCTTCCATGAGAAACAAGTGTTCGAAATGAAAATACTCGTAACGTGTTAAATTGGATGGTGTTGAGCGTTTCATTATGGCCTTCAAATGCTTTTTGCATGTCTTGGCAGAAAACAGTTCCAATTACATAAACATTTTTTTCATTTCATTGATTGCACTGGAGATGAAAAATTACCGGTTAATAGTCTTGTGTACAGTAATGATCAGTGTCTTACTTTTATTTTGTTATGCCTAATTCAAGATCCATTCGGGCATAAGTCCCTAAAATTAATGCCCTGGATTCAGACAGTGTTATAGTATGGCGACGCGTGTGAGTTTTTGAATTTTAGTTTTTGTCTGTTTTCCCCAATGGTTTTAGTTTACGTACATAAAACTTACAAAGAATAAAGAAAATAGATTTTTCTTTTTAAATGCACAAAAAGCTGCTTCTGCAGACTATGGAAACTGGCACATTTAGAAGCTCTCTGAAATTGATACATAGTATACATAAAAAGTGATGTTGTGCAGCTGAAACAAAGCCAGGGGCTGTAGCCAACTTGCACTTGGCTGAACGATTTTTGCATCACATGAACAACATTGCCAGCTGAGGTAAGCCTTGCCAAATGTGGGCCGTGTGGGACAAATTGTTTGCCAACAGCCTCCCTCGGTGCTCTGCATCACCCCTAACCACAAATGGACAGGTCAGGATGTTTGTATTTTCTATACGTTTGAATATCATATTAATGTTTCAGCATCAAATTTGTAATTGAAAAAAAAAAGTTCATAAAAATGATTATATTTACATTCATGTGAATGGGTGGCCTTCAAAAAACAATTGTGAATAAGGAAAACAAAAAAGAACAATGAGGAAAACAAAAAAGAACAAAGACAGTGTTCATATATATAGGACTATACTTACCTTTCCTTACATATTCCTTTTGCTTGTTTGTTTTTATCTGAACTACTATTATACACAGTGGCAAGGATGCCATATTACTATTGAAGACCCATATTTCCTGTATGGATCATGGCCCTAAATGCTTCCAATTCAGAAGTGGCAGTATTCGGCACACAAAAAGCGCCACCTGGCCCCTGGGGCAGCTCCGCACCTGTTGTAGACATGAGACTGAATTACCCGGCAACGAACACCAGACTTCGCAAAATGTTTAAGGAACTTCCTCTTACGACAGAACACTTTGTTTGGGGACCTGGATAAATGCTGACAATCTGAAGCGACCTAGTATCATTTTCATCATCACACTGTAAGGAAAACGAAGATATATCCTGAGTGAAAAAAAATTTCATTTATAAGTTTTTTTTTCTTTTTTTGCTAACTGAATATATCAAATACAATATAATATAAATGACTTTTAAATTTTATTTAACCATTGCGAGTCACAACAAAAATATATCATTAAAAACTAATATAAATTACACAAGAAAAAAATAAAATATGTAATAAATATAATTTTAATCTAATTAATATACATATAAATTTGTATATAAATCTAATATACAAAATGTATTAAAAAATAAAAATATACATTAAACAAAAACCAATAGAAACAAACATCCCTACTACAGATTTGTGTAGGCCCATAATCACACTGAACATCCTAAGGACCACAATGACCGTTATCATTACTTTTTGCGTTTCTTTAATGTATTATGAATAAAGAAAGCATGTTTAAAACTTTAACTAGAAAATCATAGCCTACAATATATTTCAGAACGCAATACATCTGAAAGCAATTTGAAGATAGCTATATTGATTAAAGAACATGCATTTGTTATGTACATACCATATTTACATTCGGTACTTAATCTGATTCAGGCAGAATCGTTTTCCACAGTCATGGTTCAGCCTCCAATATCCATTCATTTGTTCTGTACATGTGGCGTCGTCTACAGTTATTCCCAAATCGTTGGATGGTTTCAACAATCTGCTTAGGATGCTTCCTCCTCTGTGGCTACTTCTAATTTGGAACTTGTTAGTTATGAAACCTGTAGTCTATGAAAACCAGTGTGTCAATCACGTAGTAATATAAAATATGATCACCTGCTAAAATCCTATTGTGTGGATTAATATAGCACAGATCAACATTGACGCTGTTGAAAGAAAACAAGTGGAAGCTGAGGCCAAGGAAGGGGGGGAAATAGAGCAGCTGGAAGGGGCTTAAATGTGTGGTATGGATTTGAAGGCAAAGGAGATTTATGGTAGGGAAGAGTTATGTAGAAGACTGAATAGAATTGAAGACAAGGAAAAATGAAGACATGCGAGTGAATATCAATTTGGGAAATGGTATTTAAACGTACAGAAGGTCAATAGGGCATACAGGGAATTGATTTGAATTTGTATACTGTACATGTTGTTGGAATTATCGTTTCTTCTTAGTAGCTTTTGTTGCTTACTTTGATGTGTCTGTGTTTGCGGGTGTGATTGAGGGAGGCGGGCGGGGAATGGAATAGTGCATTTTTAAATTGTACTTTGAAGGCAAGGGAACAGGTTAGAGTTATTGCAGAAGGGACTGATAGCTGGGGTGGACATTGTATGCAGAAATTTTAAAGTTTGAGAACATAGGCAGAGAAGGCTATGAAATTCCTTGGATTTTTTGGCTGAATTTTACAATTATAGGGATATAGTAATCGTACTAAAAGTAGTTCCTCCGGTATAAACCCACCTCGGGTACAAGTCCACCATGTACTTTACGGCCAATTTTTACGTACAGTACCAGCAGGCCCGTAGGCAGAATTTTTGATGGGGAGGTGCCGTTTTGCAACCGAAGTGGACCTTACGATGGGCGACTGCCTAGGGATCCCCGCGAGGGTGGGGCGAATCTTCTGGAAGCTCTCCAAATTAGCATTTTGAGGGCCTTTTTTAATGGATTTCTAAAATCCATAATTTGTAATATCCTATTTAAATTTTCAATCATTTGAGTATTGTCTAGGGATCTACAGTAAAGCAGGAGAAATAGAGGGTGGGGTGTGAAGGGAGAAACTTGCACAGACAGATCGTCAATACCACCTCAGCCCCACCATGGTTGGGATTAAGGTAAGAAAATTTATGATTATGGCACCTCAAAGTGGCCGGAAATGGCACTCTCAGACAAACTTTAATTATGATTTTTCTTTTTTCTCCATTTCTTTTATAATTTTAGGGGGCTCTTCCCCCTTGAATCCACCATTGTGAAATTATAATTTTTCATGTCCTTTACATCTGTAGGAGCTGATAATTTCCAACAGATTTCGTAGCACATTATAAAAAATCAACAGGTAGAAGAGCGGGCAAAAAATTGTAATGCATTTCGCGATAATTAGGAACGATTTTAGAGAAATAGGTTTTAAAAAGTGGACTTTTTGAAATTTGGTGGTCCAGGGGCAGAGGCCTGAAGGGGGTTTGTGAGAAAAGCGGCAAAGTAGCATTTTGAGGGTCTTACATAATATATTTCTCAAACACATAATTCATGAATATTTCATTTAAATTTTCATTAATTTGGGTGTGTTTGGGACCTCAGAAAGTAACGTTATGTCCTGTATATCTGCAGGCCTATAGATAACAATCTTCATATTATATAGATCAATCTGCAATCACCAGAGACGATCAATTTCTAACAAATTTCATACCACATTATTAAAAATCAACGGTTAATAGATAAGCTGACAAATATATAATGCAATGCATGCTATAGCTTTTTGTGTTCATTAGAAACGATTTTGTGAAATCATAGGTTTTAAAAAGTGGACCTTTTGGAATTTAGGGGAAGGGGGTGCGTCCACACCCTCTGCACCCCCTTCCCAGCCTACAGGGCCTGACTAGCATTTCCTCAGGCAAAAATTTATGATTTGAATGAGTAGCTTAGCTGACTTTTACAAATTGTAACCAAAAAAAAAATCAAATTTTGCATAGTGTAGAAAAAATTACCTTCTGAGAAAAGAAATTCCCGGGTATAAAAAAAAAATCGGCACAATGTGTTCCAGAGGCTCAGAGGAACTACGCTATTTGTTTTCTTGTTTAATTCTCGGTTGAAAGATAAAACTGAAATATACAATACACAGTAAGTTGGTGATAACATTTTTTTTTTAATTTGAAGTATATTATTAGATCTAAATGATAGTACAGCCAGTTGAAGGCGAGACTTTTTTTACATCTTGTTTTGTAAATTTAAATTTTAAAGACTAAAAAAAAAAAAAAAAAAATAATTTTTTTTTATTTAGCAAATGGTTTTGACAATTGATGAGAAAATAAGAATAAAATTTTATTGGTGAATGTATAGTAATGGGAAGGTTAAATGCTTTACACTTATATAATTAGGAATAAATATACTTATCTTATTTTTAGAGAGCGGCGGGCATAATGAAAATAAAGAAACACTTTTTTTTCCTGAAATTTCCATTTTTTTGTGGCTGTGGGTGTGCTAATTAACCGAAATCAAATTTTATTTTATATTTTCATTTGAAATCATTATTATTGGTGGGCGGCAGGTTCGTTGAACACCGTGTATAAAAAAGTTTTGGCTAAGGGTATATGCAAAGAAAGTGGGAACCGTAAATATTCTTAAAATTCTAAATGGTACCCCAATGGCATGACCCCACACACAGGGGAATCTGGGAAAAATAAGCTGACAACATCTAATGAGACACAGATCTACACAGTTTTATTCCTTTAAAGTTCACTTTCTAAACTCAGACAGTAACCTTTTAAGGAATCACGAAATCGAAACCATAAGGGTTACAAAAATTAGCAATGAGAGCAGCTTTATTAACCCAAAGGCAAAAAAATAAGGGGTACTGTACCCTACAAATGTCACTATCGTTACACAGAAGCGTTAAACAACAGACGGTACTAATTTCTGAGGGACATTTCTAGCGAGGAAAAAAATTTCGATTTGGTATCGTTTTAGGAATCAAATTACGAAATGATATTAAACAGCTGAGTCAGTGGGTACATGGTTGTGTCGTAAGCGTCATTTAGTTTATGATTAATAAGCAATATTTAACAACATTTGTGTTTGATCTCGAATGGAGGATATTAAACACAACAATTTTCAACATGATTTTTGTCACTAGGGTTACTTAGCTTGGTGTGACATTAAACACGTTGAGTGGCTTAATAAAATCAAATTAAAAATTTTGTTAGTTTGAAATGAACCAGGTATAGTATTGGATAGATCTTAAAGATACCTGGGTTATGAGCCAATATACTTGAGTAATAAAAATTTAACATTTGATCACTGACCAAATAATGTGTGTATAGGGTTACGTTAAAATCTTGAAAAACCCTAAATATTCAATTAAAAATGAAATTTCATTTAATAGATTAAATTTAGTCATAATCCTCTATGTAACAGATCCTAAATAACAAAAAAAAAAATGAAATAAATGCACTAGGTAACCTTATCCTATTATATTAAAAATTATGCCTAACTTGATTTATCTTAAATGTTGCCCAATGGAGCTTCAACCCACACAAAGTAAATTTTTTTTTTTTTATTTCCTTCATGTCCAACTGCAAGTACACTCCCTTCTAATACAGGATAGACTGATGCTTTATAAACTAAGTCTGTTATTAAGGCCCAGGCAGTAGAGTTGATTGTGGTTATAAGATATTAATTTTATATTTGGATGATTTTTTTTCGTTACGTTCTATTAAGTTATTAACTTATAATGAAACAAGGACAATAATAAAAAAATATTTTTAATTGTTTACCAATCGAATTTCTGAATGTTATTGAACATTAAATAAAGTATATAAACCAATTTAAGTATTGAATTTTATTGTTCAGCTCAACATAGTATTTAAGTCTATCAAATACATGCCAACAGGATTGGGGAGCAGGGTCGTGCCAGGATTTGCCTGACGAGGGGTCTGAGCTTCCCGAAGGGGGCCAATGTCGCCGACGAGGGAGCAGACGAGAGCAAAGTTGGTGTGGTCGGGTGTTACTCAAAATATTGTGGAAGTGGTCCAGGGGCGAAGCCCAAAAAAGTTTGAAAATTTAGGGGTTCAAAGGCATGTTTAATCAATTTTAGAGTACTAATATGCATTATTGTGGTTTTTCTCCTAGACGGGAAGTGGGGGAGCTCTCCGTGAGGGGGAGGGGGGCTTGCAATTTTCTTTGTACTAACCGGGAAAGCATGTGAGAAAATGTGAGTAAAAGAATTGGCCGGGAGTGTTGGCATGTATGCTATCAATTAAATTCTCATCGTTAAAACATAAAGTATTGCAACTTTTTTTAATGCTTGTGATATTGATCACATAATATCTTGCTAAAACAGAAGTACTTAGATCATTTAATCATTACATTCACACTCACATTATTTTTATCATTACACAAGTTAAAAAAAAAAACAAGCAGTCATGATGCCTCCACCTCATATACCTTAGCTTTGATGACTTAATTAACTAATTTGTCATCCTTGAACGTGCGGGTAATAATATTAGGAACTAACAACACTTTCCATTGAAAGCAAAAATGTGTTTGTGTAACATTTAACAGCATTGACCCTCCAGTCCTTCTGGGTGAGAAATTCTATTCCAGCATAACCACATAATAATATTAAACATACAGTATGAAATTTGATCTTTTTCAATGAGCAAGTTAAAACCCTAAGTTTTCCCAGACATTACACGGTTGTTTCTGAAACATGGCAAACATCTTTAGATTTAAGTTCAGATCTGAATCACCATTAAACCATTATGATAATGCTTAACATCAATAAGGTTTAGGTACATTTATTGGCATATTCCTGGCCGCACATAACTGAACACAAAAAAGCATATCAATAGATACATGTCACAGCTTTGTAAAATCTGCGGTATATTTGTATCACTATGTCTGCATTGCATCACCAATGCCAAATAATAATACATGATGAGTCACCTCATTTTAATTTGATACAACATTACCTCTACAAACTTGGTTTATCCCACAAAGAAAAAAAAAATGAAATTGGGATAATGATAGTCAAGGTAAGTTCAAGTTGTATACATAATATAGATTATCTCATCACAGAATGACGAGAATTAAAGAAAAAATGCCAAACAAATACACACATAAAAGTTTCTAAAATGAATGATTCACTTTATCAAGGCAATTAATTTCCACCTTAAGCTAAGAATTTAAGATAAAGTTGTGATAATATTAAAAAATATATGATAAGACAACAGCAAAACATCACAAGACGCAATATGTGGGCAGGGTGATGACAGGAAGATTGACCAATCAGAAAAGGGTGGAGTAAATAAAGACTTGCATAAAATACATCGTTTGAAACTATAATTTGAAGTACAAATTATTTTATCGTAAGACATAATCCGCCATTTCCTATACAAAATTTATGCCTGACCAATAAATCCAGACTCGTTTCTCGAATATGGCTTACGATCAAGTGTGGAATGACTGGATCTGTAAACAGAGAGACTTAAAAATGATGAGATGGATAAAATAAATCAGTCTGCAACTGTACCACCGCCAAATAGATATGTCGGTCTTCAACTGTGTAATGCCCTGACCTCTATACGTCATTACAGGTAATTGGATCAAAAACTAAAGAAACCCATTGGCTCCCTGGGCATATATATCAAGATATTGTAGCTAATAATTCCATTTGAATCTACTAAATTATCTATCCCTCGCTTGGTGGCTTATACTCCTGGGTTGCGGAAGAGAAACAGACTAAAGTGCCTCGCCCCCAAGGACAACCAAAATGTCCAGTCTCAGATGCAACCTGTTGATTGCAAGCCAAAACCTTCCCTAGCCGACATGCTTTCCACATTATTTGTTATATATTGGTGGTTAAAGGACTTACAAATCTAGGCCACATTTTTATCCTCTATTTGTGTGGTTTTTTTTTTTATACTACTGCTTTCTTTTCCACCACACTTATATTATTATTGTTTACATCATCATTTTTGTTTTATAATTTGATGTAACGCACATAAAGATACTGTGCAAATGCGCTAATATAAATGTAGATTATTATTATTTCAACCATTTCTGTTTCCTGAAAAGCGCCGGGGGCTATAAAAGTGTTAAGCCATTGCCTGTAAAAGTGGTTTGGCGCAGAGGGAACGGTTTGGTTTCCCAATCTTCAGATCTGGGTTTCAATTCCTCGCTGTGCATTTCATTGTGCCATTGAGCAAAATACTGCATTACTTCTCTGGACCCCTGGAGTATAAATTGGTACCTGGCAGGGGATGTTTGCCTGCTCCTGAGCTGATTACAGCACCAACACTTAGGAGTCTGGACTCAATGACCTGAGACAGAAGCAACCTGAAAAAAAAGTGCTATATAAACAAACAAAATATATATATAAAAAGAAAATACCATTAAATATTGACGAAGAAAGCAAGCAAAGATATCTGAATGAAATTTTTTTTTTAAATATTTCCGTTATCAAGCTTGATAATCACTATAGAGTAATAACTACAGTGTTATGTCACGATACCGTGTGTTACTACTCTGTTGCTATGGTTGCAAAGAGTTCAACCAGGTCCCATTTTCTCCACTGACAAACCATTGATCCCAATTTCTACCATAATTTTTAAGATGTTGTAAATTACTTTTTCTTTTAAAATTTTATTTGATGATTAAATGTGTGTTTGATAACTAATATAATGTGAGCTTTTGTGGTTTTAGTACATTTTGATGGTAAAATGTTAGACTTTAAAATGCCTATTCTAGAAAGCCTATGAAGTCATTTATGTGTATATAAACGGTATTCAACGTCTGTTGACAACAGAGGGTGCCATCTGGCGTCATGACGACACGACTGTGGTACTCTATAATTCAGAAACTAGGAAATGCATACAGGTAACAATTCCAGATCACAGGTACAGGACTTTATGATTGATAGAGCAGTCATTATAGACAAGATAAAACTTTTGGGAGATCCCAAAGAATGGAGATATATTTAACATGGCAAAGTGAATGAACAGTTGCCAAATTAAATAGAATTGCCAACAGCATCCAATTCAGCTAACTCGGAACTTCATTATTTATAGTGACATTGGGCCCGTTCATGCTTATGTTATTACCCGTTGAATGTTAGCGGGAATATAATTCGAAGGTAGTGTGAACGGAGGTAATTAAAAAAACATCTGGCCGAAAAGCAGGTTAGCCAACCCACCAAACTTGCCGGTTAAAAGTTGCCTGAGGCGAATCCTTGTGACCTCGGTGATGACCTTAATGACTTTTACAGGCCTAGGCCTACTAACGAGGGATGTCCAAAATAGGCCTAGGCCTACCTCATGCTGCGAGTGCAATAAGGGTCCTCCCAAGAGTCAACACATGCATTGCTCCTACGCCGCAAAAATATATTTAACTTTATTTACTCGGGACTTCGCTATTTCCCTAAAATGAATCGGAAAAACGTCTGGACAGAAGAGGCAACATTCGCCCTGATAAGTGTGTGGGGGGGGGGTCTACCCAGATACAAGAATGTTTTGATGGGACAAGGAGGAACACACAAACCTACGGGCTGATAATTACAAAGATGGAAGAGCTGGGCTTTGGCTTTATTGTTTTCATAACAAAATTAGCGAGTGACCTTCTAACTACCCATTGAATTTACAAAGCATGAATGAGGGTTGGTCGTAGAGCCGCAGGCGACTCGCTGGCTTCATACCTGTTAAATGTGAAGGCGAGTTGTGTATGAATGCAGGCCATGTCTGCATCCTCTCTAATAACCACTGCATGAACTGTGATAATTGTTACAGTAGCTAATTAAAGCAATTAATATTTTTTTCCAGTGTGGATAACTTCCTTCTGTAGTTTACATATAGATATCTCCAACAACAGTAGTAAATTATTGTTGGCTGGACTCTAGGGGGGAAGGCATACTGCCATACTTTTGACATTACCATGTGAGTTGAGAGGCCGAGCTGAAAGGCAGGGGTGCCTCCCCAGATACAAGAAGGTTTTGATGGGACAAGGAGGAACGCACAAACCTAATAATAATAATAATAATAATAATAATAATAATAATAATAATAATAATAATAATTACAAAGATGGAAGAGCTGGGCTTTGGCTTTAATGTTTTCATAACAAAATTAGCGAGTGACCTAACTACCCATTGAATTTACAAAGCATGAACGAAGGTTGGTCGTAGGGCCGCAGACGACTCGCTGGCTTCATACCCGTTAAATGTGAAGGCGAGTTGTGTATGAACGCAGGCATAGTTTGAACACCTTCATTTAATTATATACAATCTCAGCTAGAGCATATCATTAAACACTGATGAAACATTGAAACATCTTCAAATGTACAATCTAGGACACATTCGTTGAGTTCAACTCAAAACTAATGTGATTTTTTTTTCCCAATGGAAATTCAACTGGGTGATTTAATATCATACCTAACCAACTGAGAAGGTTGTTTTCCATTTTAAGTTGGGTTTGTAATTGTTGGAAATTTAGAAAATAAACCATTTTGACAAGATAGAACTTTTGGGTGGGACAAAAAGATGATGATGGACAAGTAACAAATGGTTACCATGTCCAATTTAATTGCCAACAGTTCTCCAAACGCAAATCACTTTAGCGAACTTCTTCACATATTTATATTATAGCAATTGCTTAAACATTGTCATTTATGATCTCAGGCAAAGAATGTTAAAACATCTTTGAATTTGCATTCTAGGCCAGGTTCAATTCAATTCAATCTTTATTGATAACACAGAAAATTATACTGATACCTGATAATTTGACAAAAATGATAAAATAATTAATTAATGAAAGACCCTTCTGGGACAGGTTTCTATGGTCTTAGCACATTTGGTATCTTATTAGAATAATAAAGACAAGACATTGTTGGATTGGATTGGATTTATTATTCGGTGTAAACACCAAGGATAGCCCACGAAAGTCTAGAAGACTTTTGGTGGTGGTGATTGGGCAGTACATGGGGAGACAATCCCCTACTCTTTTCCGAAGAGTGTACTGCGTGCTCAGCATGCACACGGGACCAACAGCTTAAATGTCTCATCCGAAAGACAGCGTGTTATTGTTACTTGTATTTCAGCCCTCTAGCTGAAACACAAGAGGCAGTGATGGGAATTGAATATTATGTAGGCTACAAAGAAAAACTACCACACTACTTTGGAAGGAAATGTTGTTTTTTTTTTTAATAACACGTAAAACAAAATAGCATCAAGTTAATTATAATTGGCACCATTGTAGATAATTTTATCACACACCTAAATGATGCATTTTGATGTTTCACATGAAATAGAAGATAACTTTAAATAAATTTGGTACCAAATTAGACAGATGAAAAACACTTAAGGAATGTAAATGAAATATAAACAGAACATGAAGACAAAAATCAGTAAAGAAACTAGAAAACACATAGCCATTTTGCTAGCATATATAATTCAGGCAGGAAATTGTTTTAACCTGTTGAAATGGAAAATTAACCATGTCAGGGGCAGTTCCAAAGATGGCCAAAAGGGGACTGAAAATGGGGCCGATTGAGATAACACCACCTTCAGTAGTATACTGCAGAAACCACTGGAGGTCAAAATTACTCATAGTCCATTATCGGACAAAGTGCTATCAGCCATTAGTCATCTGTCAAAACATTGGACCAATTAC
The DNA here is from genome assembly GCF_011630105.1 of Anneissia japonica. Lineage (NCBI taxonomy): Eukaryota > Metazoa > Echinodermata > Crinoidea > Comatulida > Comatulidae > Anneissia > Anneissia japonica. The sequence goes on along the minus strand of NW_022704401.1, from coordinate 1,603,285 downwards.
AAACTCCCTAATAAAACTACATTTACACTGTGAAATGAGTTTAAATGAAACTTAACACATTCCATTTTACAGAAAATTCCACGAAACAGCAAGCAAGCAAGCAAGCGCATTATACTCAAAGTTAGGCGAGCCCAGAGGATGAAATGTTGCAAAATGAATGATTGGTTGCATTAAACTGGAATTGCCAGCAGTTTCCCAAAGCAATTCAGTTTGATGAACCTCTTCATTATTGAAAGTGTCATTGTTTAAACAGCTTTATTTAATTAATACTATCTCAGGTAACAAGAATGTCAAATGTAATAGTGTATGTTGAATGTACAATCTAGGCCGCATCTGTTATGGGTTTAATTTCTTAATATTTACAAAGGTTATTTCCAACTGACATAGATGCAGTATCATAAGGTAGCATTTTTCCATCCTAAATGTACAACATGAAGTTTGGCTGAGCTAAAAAACAAGAACTTAAGTTTGGTATTAAAGTGGAAAAAAAAACAACATCTGAGTAAAATATAAATCAAATATTGCTGATTAAGCTTCAAGTTTAAAAGTGTTAAAAGGAAATAATATAATAATATGTTACACTTCTATAGCGCTCATGCCAACAAGATCTCTTAAAGTGCTTCACATTATTACACCCCGGTCATTGGACAAAGCACATTATGGAACACATACCCAGCTCCCTGGGGAGAATTCTATAATATTCCAGCTCTAATCAGCGCATTTTGTGTTTGAACCTAACAGATATCCTACAGGCACTTTATCTACGTTTGTCTCTCTCTACCCAGGAGTATAAATGGGTACCTGGTAGGATGTGGCATTGAATGTTCTAGTTCCGTGCGCTAAAAAAGTAGCGAACGACTAGGGATACTCCCCAGGGAGAGAGAAAGTTGCACTTTGTGCTGGTTTGCCATTGTACGTTATCCAGTGACCAGGGGTAATAACGCTTGCGCCTTTGATCATTCAATTTGGAATTGGTGCCTTATAAATGTTTGAGTATTATTATTTAAGCTAAGAAGATTTGCCTGTGTCATTATAAGGTAACTGTTACACAGGCTAATCTTCAAAATTAACATGTTGTTTACTCGTTTAAACTATTCCTAATAATAACCACAGTAAACAGCGACCGAACCGTAGACCCATTGCACGTGGCTTATCGGAAACCAGGAAGTTCATCAACCGTTGTTTTACTCAATGCCATAATGCTTGACTGAACAATTGGCTCTTACTTATTAGTTATTCATTAGCTCACAACACTCGATTCGCTCGAGAATTCACTTGCGTGCGGATGGCAAAAGAGCTGTGACCAGTACTTGTCCAAGGACACAAGCGACGTGGACAGCGAGATTTTCGAACCTCAAGGTTGGGAGTCCAAGCCACAATCGATGCACCAACCACTTCTACAAGGAGGTATTTAAGAAACAAGAATAAAAATTGTAAATAGAAACAATATTATTGTAGCTACATTTTCCCACGCAAAAGGGAATATATTAATCAGGCATACTGTACATGTATAATTATGAAGTTTTGCGTCTGTGCTAATTAACTACTAATCAATACAGAAATGTAGTAAAGTACCATTTCTTTACTACGCTATTAAAATAATGCAAGCATAGAATTCTAGGGGTGTAAAAAGGTATTAAATTCTTCACTTAGTATATATGATTTTTTGTCATGGTTGTGTTGATCTTGCGGTGCTATGTGTGAACGATGTAACTCAATTTAACAAACGTTTTTTTAATGTGTTTTCGGATCTGTATTTACTGTAGGCCTACTAAAGAATTTTGTTTTTCGAGCTCACCGAGCGAACATCTGAACATACAGTAGTATACAAAAACTTAGATTATGCTGCAGTCGGCAGCGTAAAACGAAGTTTGGTCTTGAAGTCGTGGTGTATATATCGGTCAATGTACCTGTGTTCACTATTAGAATTAGCCATGTTATTATTATTTGATGCCGGTGGATAGGCAACCATTGGTAAAGTGCCTTTCCTGAGGATCCAAGCGAAACGCACATGCAGCGAAGGGATTGAACCTCCGACCTCGCAAAGTTGAGATCAGAACTGCAACCTCTACACAAAGCTTCACCTACTCATCTCATAGCGATTCTGTCAGAAAAATAAGTCGGTCATAAAATTGTTTTTAAAATACCAAAAATGATGTTGACAATATGAAACATTTTGGAGAGCCTGGAGATACTGTATATAACAATGTTGCAAGGTGAATGAACGGTTGCCACATTAAACCGGATTACCAACAGTTCCTAAAGCAGTTCAGCTTGCTGATCATCACCATCATCATTTATTGAAATTTAAAGTGTCGCTGTTTATACACCATCATTTAATTAAGAACTCCTGCTAACGAATGTCAAATGTTAATATGTTGATGGAACACTGAAACGACAAAGAAACATCTTTGACATTGCAATGTAGGCCGCATTCTCTCTAGGTTAAATAAAGTGTTTTTTTACTAAAGTTCAACTTTCCTAAACATAATAATTTTGAGGACATCAATACTGTAGGTGGCAGTGTTTCCACTTTAGAATAAGCCACCTCTTAAATAAGTTAGTTCTTCAAACATAATGTATTTATTTAATTAAACAAAATTCACTTAACTTAAATCATCTTGGTAAGTATTCTTAACCTAATACAAGGAATCAAATAAATCCTGTATAAATACTATACTCACCTGGATGAATAAAAATATCCATAAACCATTATAATATATAATAGGAACCATAATCAATTATATTATGCAAAGTTATAATTGTTAAATTATAGAAAAAAAAATATCAAACACTAATAGGTAAAAATTTATCAAAATAATAATTGTTTATAGAAATTTCATGTGATAGTGTACTTCGTGGTAGACACATGAAGTTTTTATTATTTTTTTTTGCTTTACTTTCATGTAAATCCTGAACATAATGTTTATTGAACCTTAACAAGAGTTAGTGAAAAAAAATTAAAACAATGAAAAAGGAGAGAATAAAGGTGGGCTACACCCACGAAAGACAAAAAAAAAATATCCATAAACCTATTCCTAACCTAATAATTTTTTAGCTAATAAATTTGAAATAGATATACAGGATAGAATAACAGACTTTCTACAAAAAGAAATTTACAGAGTGAGATGTAAAGCATTCTTTCGGCCAAACAAGTAGTAGTAAATAATAAGTAAGCAAATGAGATATTATCTGAACAAAAGTCAAAACAGAACATTTATGGTTAAGCTTGAATATAAAAATGGGTTAAGAACCCAAGAAACTAATAGCAAATCTATGAGCAAGTAGGGCATGGAATTGTTTAACATAGAAGATAATCTATATTGACAACAAAAAAGAAAAGCCCGGAGGATGATGATATCATCATTGTTGCAAAGTGAATAAATAAATGCCACATTAAATTGAATTAAATATCTTCAGTTAATTGCCACCTCATCTAAAGAATGTCAAATGCAATATATCTTCAATGAAGATTTAACAGTCTTCAAATCTATAGCTGTTTGACAGGAATAAACTTTGACATATAAGTTTAAATGAGGGAAAATGAAGAGAGACTATAAAAATATGCATGATGTCTTACAAATGATGTAAAATTATAATAAACAATGTGTAAATTAAACTTGGCAATTCACTCTGGGCGATATCGCGGTGTGTGTAGGTGTGTGCACAAAATGTTTTAATGTGTATGTATATGAAGTGATAGTGACAAGACCAAAAATGTCTAACGATGAACATAATTGTGTACAGTTCCTCAAATTTAATCCCACTCCATTAAATTTAGCACAATTTGGGGGAAGGGGAATAAACTTATACCAAGGTAATCTCCTTTTCTCAAATTTGAACATCATCATTCACACAAGAAAATTATACGCACCCTCGATGCTAAACAGGGATTGATAGCCAATGTAGATTGTAAAATCATGTTGGAAGCCTATTTTTATGCTTCATCATGGAAATTGAATTGAACTATGAGCAAGTTTACTATTTTTTTATATAATGTTTAATCATGTTTCAAGGGAGTGACCTATCCAGCAATAGTAATCTAATCAATAAAGTATTTTTTTCAAACATTAATAATTTACCAAAAAAAACTTTAGAAATAGTCAGTTTATAGCATTTATTTCACACATAGCCTGTTAAGTTGTATTCTCAAAAAACTTAGTTTTATCGTAAAAAAGTTTTCAGGCATGTTGGTACATAAGAGTCATATATAGCATGGACAATGTCATGTCTGAAAACATTGGAAGTTGGGGCAGTATTATTATTTTATTATATTATTATTATTATATTTATATTGTTTTTTTCCGAAGTGGCAGTTTTATTATTTTATTATTATATTGTCGTTGTTGTTGTTGTTGTTATTCTAATGTATAGCTATTAACTCTCTCTGAGCCTAAATTTTGATGGAAAATTCCAAGTCCAGTTCTCGAATCTTGCTGCTGATTTGATGATTTTTATGTTCTGTAGTATAATAATTATATATATATATATATATATATATATATATATATTACATTTTTATTGTTTTCCTCCTATTTTGTTTGTTCTTTTTATAGTTTTAATATCAAAGTATAATCTTTGTATTAGTTTAAATCAGCATTGCTTTTAGGGCAACCCTAGTGAAATATTATTGAATAAATAAATGGTTGAAATTCTGCTTGCAGTTGCTCAATTGTCACACAGGTTGTTGAACCAGCCAGAAATTGCTGCACTAAAATTCATTTTATTTATGTCGCCATGGTTAATTAACGCCAAATAAAGCTAAATGCCAGAGATGTTACAATAATATAATTAAATATTTACAATTTAAAGTGGATGGTTCAGGTCATATTTTCCGAATTAAATTGTATCAATTTAGACTGATTAATGCATATGTATAAAGTTTGAATGAGTTGAATGATGCCCTAAGCTTTGCTATTTCTCACTAAAAATCATGGTAAAATTTGACTAAAATTAGCCTCGCTTCTACAAAATCCTACAACAAATTATATTTCTAAAGTGGTTTGTTTCACAGTCAATTTCCTCACAAGTGTTAATTTGGATTATATATATTTTGAAAAACGGTAGAAAGTTGAGCTCAGGACATGCGAAGTTTGTGCAATACTAGGATTCCTTACATATAATATATGTAAGCTGAGGGGAGTAGTCTTATTATAAAGACTCACAAGTCCTTTTAGTTGGCAATCCTGAACCTGTAAAACTTGGTTTCCATTCAGTTGTTGCACGCTATCGCAGACAACTTCGGTGATGCTGATCGATCAGTCGATCGGGAGCCTTCCCAATTGCGTAGGGGACTTCTAAGCAGTACAACGATTGCCCTGAAAACACTGTAGCGATTGTATGGAAACCATGCAAAATTGACTTGGGGGGGTTATACACACGAAATGCATTTATCTAGTATTTCCATTTGGAATTCCTCGTCCACCTATCTGGCCACTCTATATGGCATATCTATCGGGATACACAAAGGCCTTCTCGACTCCACTGGAAATTTTTGAAACAAAAAATCACCTCGTATCACATTTTTTTGCCAGCACCCACTCACAAAACCATCAAGCCCTTCCAAGAGTCCCACTTCCAGGGGTCTCCCAGAACTTGCGAGTCTCCAGAAGATTGGGACGGCCTCCCGTACCTCCGCAAGCAAGCATGAATCTCCCGGAAATTAATATCTCCGCAAATTCATAATTTTACATGTATAAAATTTTCAATGCTTTATTATCAATTTTCCCAAGGAAGTCAGTGTCGATGGGTAGCCTATTACTGTGCAGCAGAATAAAATTAAACGTGTAATAAAGAAAGCTCATTAACGGGTGATCAGTGGCAGATTTGGGCTGAGGTGGTCTAGATCCTCCGTCTGTGAAAGTCTCTTCCTCCCCCCCCCCCCCCCCCCGATTGATAAGCCTTCAGATTATTGTAGTGTCAGAGTGAGCCTCGCGCATGGACAAGCAACTAGTGGGATATCGGAAATGATGGAAATTAATTCTGACCAAAATTATTAACTACAGTATTGTACAGAATTGTTGAAAATATGAATGCAATAAATCAATATAAAAAAAAAAAATAATCAGATAAAAATAGAATTTTGATGCGCGCGGGGGTGATAATCTAATATGGGATCTTTTCGTTGGTTTTTTTGGTGAGTCATATGTCTAGTCAACTTTGACCTGTATTAAAGTTATTATGCACATGAAATTGTATAAGTTCATTGTCTTTTGAATTGCCTTGACGTTGATCCAAGTAATTAAAGTGAGTTTCATATGACAGATTTAATCTATAGTTTATCTATTCATTTCTCATTCTTTCCTTTATGCTTAGGTATTTGACTTCTCTCCATCATGATACAAGTACAATAAAACTAAAGATATGAAACTATCTAAAACAGAAAGTATGAAATATTTAAGGTAAGCAGAAAAAGATTTGATCTATTCTTTATTTGTAGCTTTAGTAAAGATTGAGGATATCTAAACTATAGGTATAAATAATCAATATTTGGATTTAAAAAAAAGGGTTACTATAGTGATGTTGGTGCAGTTTTTGAGAAGTTAATTAGTATTACAATAGTTCTTTATTTATATTTTTTTGAAAGAAGGTAGATTGAATAATATATCCTAAGGCTAACCATAATAAAGTATAATAATAATAGGAATAATGGAAAATAGTAGTAAAAATAGTAACAAAACAAAATAAATTAACATTTTATTTATTTGATTATTTGATTATATTTTAGTGCCTTTCTTTGCAGTACGAAGCGCTTTTGTCCCAGGTTATTGAGTTCACATGCTTAAGTGTTGGTGCTGCAATAAGCATGGGAGCAGGCAGCCCGGGAGAGCAGCTTAGCTCAGTCGACTAATCTGGTAGTAGCCACTGTGTGTGTGCCGAACCGTGGAGATCTCTAGGTCCCCGGGGTTCAATTCCAATCGCTGCCTCTCCTTGTGTTTCAGCTAGAGGGCTGAAATACAAGTTACAGTAGCACACCGTCTTTAAGCCGTTGGTCCCGTGTGCATTTATGGCCCATGTGCACATTAAAGAACGCAGTACACTCTTCGGAAAAGAGTAGGGGATTGTCTCCCGGTGTACTGTCCAATCACCACCACAAGGACCCCACTGGAAATAAGTCTTCTTCTAGACTTTCGTGGGCTATCCTTGGTGTTTACACCGAATAAATCCAATCCAATCCAAGCCCCACTAGGTACCCATTTATAGTCCTGAGTGAAGAGAAGCAATGCAGATAAATTGCCTTCCTCAACTAGGACGCAAGCGAAATTTACAGCGTGGGATTGAAACCCCGACCTTGAAGTTGAGAATCCAAATCGCTTCCACATAACAATAATAATATAGAATAAAATATTAATTTAATGAAATACAGCAGAAATTGCAGCTCAGCAATATAGTAGTAACCACAAAATATGACCAAACAGTAATGAAAATGACAATAACAATAACAAAAATAATAACAATAATAGCACAATAGTAAACAGATACATAAACAATAATACCAAATTAATATGCATATATTCTTACTCAATGCCTTTAAAATATCAATCTGTGTCTTGAGTCAGTCTTTCTTCAGATAAGTAATCATACTGTAAATGTCATTAAACTTGCAACACTTTTAAGAAAGAAAATGTTCATAACTTTAGAGGTGCAGTAAGTTGAAAGTGATTTTTCTAGTCTATGACTAACATACGTTAAGCACACACACTAAGAACCAGCTGATGCCACCTAGCCTAAAATAGAATGTGGTTTTATATATACTGTACATGAGGGAGACACCCTTAACTTATGGAGACCCTCTGCTCAGATTCAGGGTAAATTCTGTTTCTCCTTCAATTCATTGATTCCTTTCACACTAAATGTTCAGACACTCTATCCAAAGTCTCATGAACATGATTTTTCACCAAATAAAGACATAAAATTATATTTATTCATAAAGATAATACAGATGGGAAGCATTAATGGTGTTTTCACCTTAAAAATATTATGCTTTAGAAGAGCGCCACCATGCCAGTAGTATTAGCTGCAATATTGCGTTGTAGTACCATCTTCCACTGCTTCACAGGCACATTAACAAGTTCACATGTAGGGAAATGTGCTTTATCAAAAGTTTGTTCATTGCACATTTTAGCTTGGTTTCTACATAATCGCTACACGCAATTGGTGACAACTTTCGGTGATGCTCATTGGTTGGTTGAATCAGGGAGCCTTCCTGATTGCGTCAGGGACTGGTACGTTGTAGGATTGCACTGAAAACATTGTAGCGACAGTGTAGCGATTTTAGTTTCAAATGAGAACTTGAGCACTAAAAATGTTCATAGTATAATGGATAATATAAATATTTTGATAAATGAATTTTTTATGTATGTTAATAATTATATTTACTTTATGTAATTTTATAGTATAAGGGTAATATAATTGTATAATTGATTTTTTTACATATATTAATAATTATATTTTATTGTATTATCAATTTACTTCAGTTAATATAATTTATAATTTTTGTAATGAATATAATTGAATGCATTCTAATTTTTGACAGGGCTGCCCTACACATAAGCTGGCATTCTGGGTTTTTATAGTTGGAAAGGCTACCTTCTTAAGATTGTATTTTGAGTTCTATAAGGGGCTTCGGGGCTTCCGTACATCAGCATAGCTGCAAGATTGCCCACTATAAATATACAGTAGTTCAAATAACTCTAGAATCTCTCGGAGAAGACATATTTATTTTTAATTTTAATTTTTAAAATGATTTGCTTAGCTCATGACTAACTTACATAGCAAATAACCAGCTGATTACTCATAATGAGAAGGGGTTGTTGCGACTGGGGTCAATCATCGACTGAATGTAAAAGGATATTTTTCCATAGTTACCTGACCCTTCAATCACTCCTTACAAAAACACATAATCATGGTTTTCGAGAATCAACTCAGTTGGCAATTATTATGTCCCCGTTAGGATTTAAAAGTCAATAGTACCGGGGAGTCCACTTGAGTAATTTAGGATTTAACGTTGTATGTCAACAGAGAAAATGAAGAAAATGCTGTGTTCATCATTGAATCTGTCGCTGGAGGTGAAAGTCGCATGATCAAACTATCATCACATGTAAGTTGGATGGGACTATTACTTTAAGCAGTCACTCTTTTCCTCTTTGTTTATTATTTCACTTCATTTTATTTATTTCTCTCAGACATACAAAAATACAATACATTAAACAGTAAAACAACCCAAACAAAAACTGAATCCACTATCAAGTGGATTCCCTTACAAGACAAACAATATTACAATATAGCTTTAAAAATCTATAATAAAATAGATCTGCTTAATTAACTATGCATTTGTTTAATTATTAAAACAAGATAAATTACAATCAAACGAAAATGCTGAGGTTTAATAGTCCACACAATATATTTGTTTCAACTTGAATTTCTTACTGTATATTGTATTACTTTAATTGTATGGAAATAAAAGTATATTTGATTAGATTTGATTTAGATACAGTACATGACCCTCAATCTAGTTTTGTGCGAAAAATATCTGATTTGTCCATATATGGGCATGTCTTTTTGCTAATTCATATTTCATAATTTATTTTTTGTAATAATTTTATATAAAATAATTCAAACCAAATTCAACCAACTGTTGCATTAAAAACTGAATTTTATAACATTAAATACTGTACTGTGCCCTATTACAGACAATTTGATCCCAAGAAGCAAGCTGCCGTAAAGTACATTGATCCAATGATCCAATTTCTAGTTCTAGATATTTAAAAACAAGGAAATAAATACAACTATTTTGAACCGAACTAGAAGAACTTTTGGTTCTCATAGCTTCAGTAGCTTAAAAAATTTGATAGTTTTGTCCCCACCAATAAAATAACACTTAGCAGATTATGAGTACTGAGAAATATGTCATGATGATTTATCCGAGTGCATTACTTAATTAATTCAATAAATCCAATTGGTTCAAACACAGCAAAAATCATTTTATTACCGAAATAAAGTCTTTCAATCACTTGATTTCAATAAGAAGTGCTACATTTCTGCACCCAACGTACTGTTTTCGATCTAAAAAATGTTTCCCATGTTAAGTGCTTCTTAGATGTTGATTCCCATTAAATATACTGTCCTGGAACAGATCCAGACGTTAATTTTACAAGTGGAAGGGTGCTTCTTACTTGCATGTTATTTCCTGTCTCGGAATGGATCAAGGAATTTGCAAAGGGTGGGCTCAGAAGAAAGTGCAATGCATTGTAGATGAAAAAAGTGTAGGTGTAAGAGGAAGAATGAATTTTGATAGGTGTCTCCTTCCAATGCATGGGTGATTAAAAGTACATCTCGATTTTGAAGGTCTGTTTTAATCATATTTTCCGAGTACATGACCCATGATTGGCTTATAAAGGAGTGTGTATAAGCAGCCTACAAGTTATACGCAGACTTCTTAAGTACTCCGTAGTTCCTAGTTCTACGGAAATTTTGCCTAGGCCTAATTACAGGCATACAGAAATAGAAAAAAATACATATATACAGTATAGGCCAGAACATATTACTTTTCCATCAGGATCTTTGGTTGCACTGTTACTGAGAAATTATTGAGAAAACTAGGAAAAAGTGTTTTGTAAATCTTCATTCTGTCCTATCTATTATTGAACAAACAAATAATGAAACTATTTATAGAATGAACAAAATTAGATTCAGCAACTTTATTGCCAATTTCATGCGATACTTTGTCAGAAATTACAAAAAGAGTATACCTAGCCTGATAAAACATGAAAGTTATGATAGTATTTTTTTTTGGTACCACATGATATCTTTAGATAAAGACATGAAAATGGTCTACAAAAATAATCGTTTACTAGTACCATGAGTCATTTAAACATACAATCTTCTGCCAAAACACATAGAAACATTTAGTGACTGTTGAACCAATGTTTTTAACATGCAAGTCGGATACATTCTATTCAAGCAGAATGGTGCATAATTTAATTCACCTAATCTATCATTTTATTAGAGCATAATTATTAGTCCCGTACCTTTTGGATTAAATTTTGTTTGTTTTGTTTTGCTTCACTCTATAGTTAGCACTATACAACTTTACTATTTTCATGCACTATATTCATTCTTGACAATGGGGAGCATGCAACAAGTTCTCCTTTTGCATCATCCCTGGATGTGCCACTGTGCTCATTTAAAATGATCAAAATAATTATCAACTGTCAGTGGGCCACGACTCCAAAATGATACTTTCAGGGCATAAATTCTAGAACCTCTTCAGAACAGTTTAGAGAACGTGCCTGAAATTGACCAGGTTCAATGTGTGCACCAAGAAACTTGTTTTGCCCTGGACTTTCCCCCAATTAGAAAGTGATGTGTGCTATACGCTCAGTGTTGAATCCAAAATTTAACTGGGCTCTCACACCCATTGTTATGCCCCCACCCCCACACCCACAAGCTTTAAATATACCTCACATTTGCCGGGTTGTGAAATAAACATTATTTATTGAATATGCTTCAATAAACACTTAAAATAGGAAACACATGATTACTGTATGGTATCACACAGAAAGTTACATTCAGATGTTTTCAGCTACCTGCCTCACACAGGCCTACCTGATGAGTCACCCATATCAATTCAAAGGCAGATAAACCTTTAGCAACACATTACAGTTGCTGCCGGCAATCGTTTACCAAAGTACATAAAAACATAAAAACAAAGACTGCTGAACCAATATTTTTAACATGCAAGTGGAATACATTCTATTCAAGCAGTTTAATTGAGCATAATTTAATTTACTTTCTAAATTTATTTTATTTTCTAACACGTTATTAGTCCTGTACTTTTTGAGTTGAATTGTTTTGTTTGTTTTGTTTCACTGTGTGGGCACTATAACCTAAAAAAAAAACCCCTCAAAAAGTTCAATCCAAAAAGTACAGGACTTTTAATGAACTTTTATCCTTCCACACTTTTCAGGTTGAATTTTGTTAGATTTGGTTGTTATGTGTAGGTGGCACATACTTGACAAGATCACGTATTACAAAGATCTTTAAATTATACATAAAACCAGAATCTCTTGTCTAATTTTCTTTAAAATCATTAACAGCGGACTTATTTATTTTATTTGACTTATCCTATACTACAAATAACAAAACCATAATAGCTAAGTTCACATTCAGAATTTAACGTGATCTAGTGGATTACGATCAAGCCAGTCTCTTTATGTCAGGGGTGGGCATAAAAATCAGTCGGAGGGCCAAAATGACTTTCTGATTTAACACTGAGGGCAGCACCCAAACTTTAATCTTTCCAGTGCACTTTCAAAAACCTCCAAGCGCTGATTTTACACTACTTTATTCCCAGTTTTAATATTACTTTTTACATGTGATCGGTGTCGGGCCATTGTTTTCTAGCCAATGTTGCTTGGTGGGCCGCACACATAGGCTTTTTAATTCATATTCGCGGGCCACAAAAAAATCGCTGTCGGGCTGCATGCGGCCCTCGGACGGCACTTTGCCCACCTGTGCTTTATGTGAACCAACCAGAATAAAATAACGTGCTCAGCTTGATCACCTATCGTGATCTAATGGAGCATGTTGATTCCTCATGATTAACCTTGGTTAACGTGGTAATTTAATTCATGCGATCAAATTCAACCAATCAGCCTTCATTTTATTAAACAGGCCCCAACCTCATTGGTTGTGCTTCTGGTAGGTCCCAAACTCATTGGTTGTGCTTCTGGTAGGTCCCAACCTCATTGGTTGTACTTCTGGTAATTTTCATGCAACACTGCACACATTAGCATAAATAGATCATGATGATGTTTTCTATACGAATGGTTTTCTCTAACATGTTAAAGTTATGATGAATAGATCATGATAACTTTATCACAATTATGTGAACGTGCCTATTGTAAGACTTCACATTATAAAAACAAAAAGTACATAGACCTACAGTAAGACAATAAATGTGTAACCAGTTTTAAATTAATGACAATGTTCAAGTATGATATTTGATTGAAAAACTTCATCAGTTTTCATTAGTACTGGTAAACATTTTTGGAGTTATTGAAAATAAAAGAAAATTCAAATCAAATATGAGATTTAATTAAACCTTGTACATTTAATGAAAACATTTATACATCTCATATTCATTATCATTAAAAGATGAATTACGATAATTTGTCACTGTTAATTATGTGATTTTCCTACAGTATCGCATTTCTAAAGCTTGGCACACACAGATTGACTTGTCAGCAGAGTGCATGATTGCTAATTTTCCATGTGGATCATCGTCAAAAACAATCCACCGTGTGCGGATCTTCTTGGTTTACATACAATCTCATTGACGATAGTCAGTAGATGCAGTATGCTGGTATAAAAATGTAGGCGGTAAGTAGGTTGATTGTTGGAGTCCTTTTTCCCCAATAAATTTGTCCTCCACAAATTACTAACATCAGTAGATTCTTGTTGAGCTGTCATTTTATATTTTATTACAATTTTCAATGCTAAAGATATATACTATACCATTCATTTCACATACTGTAGAATACATCCCTATCATTAACAAATAGCTGTATAAAAATGCTGAGATTGAAACAACAGGTAAGCTGAAGCCAACACCCCATGTTGACTAAACGTGCCCCCCCCCCACCTTTGAATAAATTCCCCCTCAAGAGCCTCATTTGGAATAAACGCCTCCCTCAAACAAACGCCCAGGCGTTTATTTCTTCCTTGAATAAATGCACCCCCCCCCCCAAATTAAAAATAAATAATGGAATTAAACAAATATAATGGAAGCAACATTATTCTCAACACATTCTATTAATGTTTTACTTTTAGAAGAATTTTTTCTAACCTGGTGGGATCACTTACTCTTTCATGATCACGCAATAACACATTTTCACAGTAATTGAGTGTTGTAGTTCCACATTTACAGTGAAATTAAGGGGCGTTTATTTGAGTACAGTATATACCTATCAATTTTACACCCAAAAATGAACGCCTCCCCCAAAAAAACCCTTCTCAACAATAAATGCCTTGGGGAATTTCTTCAAATAAATATCGTATATAATAATATATTCTCTGTGACCTAACTAAGCGCTTTGTCTTGGATTATTCCTTAATTTTAAGTGTGCATTTAAAGCCCAAGCAATTCATGTGTCCACCCATTACACCTGCTTCACGCTCGAGTGACTCACAACACAAACGTTTATAGACAATTGGGAAATCATGTGTTTAGCGGTACTCATCAATGAAGATGACCTAGAGAAATGATTGAGGGTTGATTAAGTTTATGTAGCCCTACCCTTCCTTCCCGAGCAAGCGATTAGATCAAAGCAGACGAACAGTCACATTTCAAAGCCGAGAGAAGGTGGAGTAGAATTCAGATAAACATTTTATACCTTGTTTATCGCAAACCTTCCGCCTACCGATATACTTGTTGCTGTGAAAATACTGAAAATTTTAAAATATATTTTTTTAAATATATAATTTTTTATCACATGTAACCATGAAATCTACCAATGATCTTTACTACTTCCACAGAATAAAATAAATTTTAGTTGAAAATATTCAACTCGCAAAATAAATTTTAATTTTAGCTTGTTAGCACACCTATTGCTGCCAAAAAATAAATATTTTTATAATATATTTAAAAAACAAAAATTATTTTTATTAGATGCATCTGCCATGAAATCTACCAATAATCTTTTTTTCACTTGAGCAATATAGCTATCTATATATATTGTTCTGGCTATATTGCACAAGTCCTTTAAATAAATCAATCAATTTAAAAACTTATTGACTGTTTTACATCCAAACATTCCTTATTTATATGACCATGTTGCTGAATCTTGAACAAAAGCTACCCCTCATAATTGTTTTCCTATTCATAATTATTATTTTATCATTAACATTTTTAAGATGCTTTTATAGAACCATTTTGCTATAAAAGTATGAGAAGAAAATTTCATTTTTATTTTTTTTTTCTGCCCTCTTCTTTCTTAACGATCTTTTATACATAAATTTTGCTAAAAAGCTATAAAAAAAAGTCTGAATTGTGGAGCAGTAGTATTACTGATGGTTTTGATATTTATGAAGCTAATCTAAAAAAAAATTCTATGAGAAATCGTACTGGTCTTGCTCAGAAGATCGACCCACACCCTTCCCCACGGCACATGACGATTTTTTTTACACAGCACCTCTTTAGGTTCCTACGATTTGATTGGTTGATATTAGGTCACATGGGATTAAGGTATTAGTTCCACTTGATGAAAAAAAGTACATTGCACGGCTGATGTCACTTTTTGTAATTATTTTCGTTACATTCCGTGAATTTGTTGTGCAATTCATAAGTGATGAACTATGAACGCCTCCACAAGACTTTCACCCAGAGCGAGCGCATGCAGTTTGACAGCAAAATGGCGGATGTACAAACAGGTTTGTTCTTGCAGTGTTCAAATACAAAGCTATACAGTGTAGCTTTTCTACACTGAATGTTGTATAAAACAAATACTGATTATTTTTCGTTTAAACTCATTTTTTCTCTATCTTGCATTCACTCTATTCGGTATTTATATAATATTTAAGATTCTTTTCAACTGCTTACTCTTTAAGTTGGGTGTGATAGCCATTGTCTTGAAACATTGAAGAATAAACAAATAAAGAAACTATTTACAGAAATAAATAATTTGGATTTTGTAATTTTATTGAAATTACAAAAAAAGTAGCCCTAGTCTGATAAGCCACAAAAGTGACCAATGATTGTTGTTTTTGGTATCACATGATACCTTTAGATCAAGACACAAGAATGATATACAAAAAAGATCATTTACTGTAGTCCCTTTGGGGTAACATGAGTCATTAAAACTTTTCTCCTAACACTGCCCTACTGAGACAAAGACATCACGTTGGAAAATATGAAATTTTCAAACATTAATTTTTAATGAAAAATAAATTTCAGCACTTTAATCTAAATCTAATTAATGTAATGAAAGATTAATACAAACACGTGTATTATTTATCTTGGTTAGTTTGCTTCTAAATTTAATTTTAAGGAAATCAAATTATAGTAAATTATATTTAAAAAATGTGTTATGATTTGGCATTCAAGTTTCCAGGGATACTACAAATTGTGAGAAACACTTCCTCCAGCAGATCTGGTTTAATGAGAGCACATTGTATATTAATTAGCATGTAGTGACATAACACACGCATCCCTTTAATAATAGTTATTCAAACATGAAAATTCGGTAGAACCCCTTCTTTGGGACATCCCTATTAACGGGACACCCTTTAAGGGAATATTTTTTGGCCACAAAACAAGGAAAAGTGTATATTTTAACACTACAGCCAACACCTATTAAGAAGGGGACTCCAATTAAGAGAAACGTTTTTTGGTCCCGAAGGAGTTCCCTACATAGGGGTTCTACTGTATTACAAAATGACGGAAGCTGGGTTATTTTCTGTAAGATTTCTGCTTCCTAGTGGGAAAGAAAGAGACTACCTAATTCAATGAGATTCCTGGACCAGTGGGAGAAGACACACAGGAAACTTGGGACCCAATTTTTTTCTCTTATAATCTATGGGACTATAGGTAAGGGAAACATGATGGATACGCTATCATTGCTTCTCTGGTTTTGTTCCATCAAGTTGCTCTTTTGCAAAATATAGACAGGGCACCGTCTTTCCGAAGAGATGTTCAGCCGTTTGTTGTATGTACAACATGACGTGTGTTCAGAAAAAAACAGAGAGGATTGTTAATTGGTTTACTGCCCAGTTCACCCTTAGTCAAGACAATAAAATAATGATATTATTAGCAATAACATGTAAGGCATTGCCAATTTTCCACACTGATCATTTTGCTAACAAATAAAAAATTATAATAAAAACAACAAAAAATTTCTGAGAGAAAACAAGCGTACCAAATTAAACATTTTCGTAAAAAAATAAAAAACCCAAAAAAAACAAAAACAAGTAGGCTAGCACAATATGCTCTTAAATATTTTCTCTCTATATAGTCTGCCAGTGCCACATGTCTAGACGCTGAATCACAACCAATGACAGGATAAATGGTTCAGAGTTTATATATTCAACTTACAATAAAGGATGAATAATTTTGTGTTATTATATAGCACAATCAACAAAAGTGTGTGCTTTTATAATATATATCAATTGAAAAGAAAAAAAAACAAAACATAAATGCTGGTTTAAAAAAAAATTGACATTTCAGAAAAGCAAATTGCAAGCTAAAATAAGAGCAAATATTGCAGTTTCGTTACTTGCAGGGGTGTTCTCTCTTGAGAGAGATGTGGAATTATAAAATTTACCCAGGTAAGTGCTAACAGAATAGACTCAACGAAACCCCAAAGACAAAGCTTAATTGTTAATTGAATCTTGGAAACTTGTAGAAAGTTTGCGATTGTGTATCGGGGTCAAGTGTAGCATTCGACCTTGTCTCACATTCACCCCGACCTTATCATCTAGTTTCACTCTGCATCAGACAGTAAACACTCACTGTAGGGGGATGGGGATACAGTTAATCTGACAGAATAGGTTCATAAGCTACAGTATGTGCTATTGGTTATTCATCTATAATTACGATCTCTCTAATTTAATAAATTTTAACAAAGCTATGACCTCCATTTAATTTTAAAAATACTGAACTAAAGTAAAATTATTTAAAACTAAACAAGATATTGATTTAGGCATACTGAATAAATTGTGACTGGTTCTGGCAAAACCTCTGTTTGTCGCAATTTCTAATTTCCATGTTTTTGCATTTTACAAAAGAAGATATATTAAAAAAACATTTCTGCAAAATACTATATCAGTTCTAACTGAAAAGTATATTAAAATGGTTTTGAAAATAAAAATCTTAACTATTGATTTTGGAATCTTCGGAAGCCGTGTTCCCAAAACCTACGTGGATCCAATAAATTAAATATTTATAACAGGGGCGTACTACACATCTAGATGTGTATAAGAGACAGCCCTTTAAGGGAATATTTTTTGGCCAC
>NW_022704401.1:1575429-1585262 GCF_011630105.1 Anneissia japonica | reverse complement strand
TGCTCGCTTCACTCACAAATAACGCACCCCGCGAATTCTGAAAGCTTCGCTAAATTGCTCCGAGTTCAGCTTGCCCCCTGCGCTTTCGTTTCGACCCCCCCCTTAAATTTTTCACCGTACGCCCCTGTATAACTGCTATTAATTCTCAACCAATTTCCATCAAATAAACACTGTTTTAAAGAAATCTTGCAAATATAAAAATATCAAAAATTACAGTCCAAATTTTTCCTACTAACGGCTGGTTTTGATAGAGCTGTGACCATTAAGCAAAAGAAAAAAAAATTGTGTTGGCCACATTTTAGGAAGGAAAACTTTGTTTTTTGTTTGTTTTTTTACGCCTAAAAAAAAATATACAAATAATACCATGCAGCAAAAAAGGCTAGGCCTTGGCCCCCTAACCTGGCCAAGGCTATTCCGGTCTTATTTGCTCATAAAAAAATATTGTTCGTTGTAGTCAAAGAAAAAAAAAAAATAAAAAATTGCCGAACCTGAATTGACCAATTACCAACAGCAACAAATGCAACTTAGTATTCCATTGTAAAGGTATCCCTTCCTCGGACTAAAAAAAAGGTCATTTTTTTGTTTCTGTTGCAGGTCCTAATTTATGGAATGATCTCCAAAAAAAAATTAGTTTCATTACATGTACTGTATTTCAATTTCAATCAATTTTGAATTTGTTTCTTGTATTTATATTGTGATAATCATCAATAGGATCATAAAAGTTAATTAAATATTCAGGAACAGAGCCTTTTAAACATTTGAAAGTCATTACAAGAATATTGTGATCCATCGTTGATTAACGTGTGTCCAATTTAGTGGTTTCATAAATTCATCAACAGGTGTCCTAATATCTGCATCCAGGATTGTTGGATTGGATTGGATTTATTCGGTGTAAACACCAAGGATAGCCCACGAAATCTAGAAGAAGACTTATTTCCAGTGGGGTCCTTCTGGTGGTGATTGGGCAGTACACCGGGAGACTCCCCTACTCTTTTACGAAGAGTGTACTGCGTTCTTTAAGCACATGGGCCATAATGCACATGGGACCAACGGCTTAAACGTCTCATCCGAAAGATGGTGCGCTATTGTAACTTGTATTTCAGCCCTCTAGCTGAAACACAAGGAGAGTCAGCGATAAGATAAGAATTGAACTGGGGACCTAGAGATCTCCACGGTCTGTTCTGGCAAGTCTGTTTAGTAAAACCGGAAGTGTGTTAAGATGAGGTATTGTACAGTAGTCAAAGAATGGTAAACCAAAAGCATTTGCTAAAAGTGAAAAATTTGGAATAAAACTTAATTTTTTTTTTTTTCTAGTTCTTAAACTTTTTGTGGAGGGGTGCCATGACCGGCGCTTTACAAGTTTTCATTGTTGTTATTTACGAAATAACTACATAATTATACTTAAATTGAATATCTGTTCTGTTAGACCATAATTTAGGAATAGCTAAAAAAAATAACTAGTTTCATTGGCAAAATATTTTTAATCCAACAATCTCATGTGGTATCTGACAATAAATTATGCTTGATTTCCACCACCCCATGCTAGCAATGCCACTATGCATCATCTTTCCAATCAATTCTTCTAATCAAAACTAGTTTATAGACCTACTTTTAGATTTATAAGTTTCACTTTGCACAGAAAAAAATAATCTAAAAATGTTAAATATTCCAAATAAAATATTCACTTTATAAATACCTATTTTTTGTTTCAAAATCATAGATCATATGAAAACGCCTTATGCTTCACACCGTCTGTGGAACTATATTTTGCCATGATCGGATTTGTAATTCCGTGAAAGATTAAGAGATGTCTGTATAAGACAGACATGCACAAGCGCACGTAAGCACATGAAAAATCATAATAAATTTGTCTAGCATTATCTACGACATATTTAAAGACACCGTTATAAAAATAGAGCCTACAGTATATACGCCAGGAATCTGAATATAGCAGTGGGGCTTTTTTATTTTCGAAACGAAAGAAATACAGATCTCCCTCTTATTCAAAGCCACTTTTGGGACCAGGATTTCCTCGGTTTTTAGCAGCTTTGGTTTCTAAATGAATAATAAAGATAAGACATTTGTAAATCTGGGACCACAGAAAACTGTTCTTTATTATTGGAGTGGTCCTTAATTAGAGGGAGTCCTGTAGTATTCTAATTTATTTTTTTTAAATAACCGCCACCCCCATAACAGGTTATCAGTTATAGTAATTTACAGTATTAAAGTCAGTTCTATGTGAGCTGCGATACAGCAGTGGTCTACAATTACTGACCATGTTCTCACGATATACTGTAGCTGACTATTGCAAAATAGACTGTCTACAGAGCGCTTAGGAAATCTGCCTCAGGATTTCATTGAGGTGGGGTAAAATTGTGTCACTTTAATCTATCAATCACTGTATTATTTGCGGAAAATTCCAAAACTTTAAAATAAGAACAGGGGCACAAAGAAACCCAGTTGCAGGTCTAGTACTTTGGGTGCTTAGGGACACGGGGAGGGCTTGTACACACTAATGGTTATATACACACTGGTTATAGTATACCATTTTGAATTCTAATGCATATTTAAATAGATACAATCGAATTTTATATTTTTGTTAAGTGATAATTATCTCAATTAACATTTTCCCATTTAAAAAAGTGCTGATTTCCAAACTGGTTGCTTGGAAATTTTTCAGGGGGGACCTTGTCATTCCAAGACCACGTCGTTCCAAGACCACAATGCGAACTTTTAAACATTCTATTAATTATAAAAGACCTAAATATTTAACTCTCTTGATGTTTCTATAAGAAACTCCAGCACATTTTCTAATTTTAAAACTAAACTGAATAGTTACATGATTATTAGTACACTTTAATTTTTTTTATACATTTGCATTTTAAACTTTTGTCTTTGTTATCCTTATTGCATTTTATTGAATTTTAATATTATAAAAATTGTAGATACACTTTTTCGTATGCTTTTCATGTTGAAGTTTATGTAAATCTCGTTTTTATTGTTGAGGGCCCCTTAAAATGGGTCACTCTCTCGATACACAGTATATGGTTGAATAAATAAAACAATATATAAATAAATTTCCCGAAAGCACATCAGTCTATAACCAATTAAAATATACTCATTCACTGGATAAAAAAAAAAAGATCTACTAAAACTGAAACTTAAGAAGATAATGAACGACACAGCTGATCCACTACATAGTGAATTTACTTTAAACAACTCAGGCTTCCGTCTAATGTACCACTCACCACACGTTCCCGTTAAAGAATCTCCTTTGTTCCCAACTCCATTCACAACTCCATTCACCTTCATAATAATAATGTTAATAGATAATTGTGGTTTTAAGTGCAATTTTGGCCTAATTTATTTAAGTTTAATGTGTAATACTGGTTAATAAGATTTTATATTCTTTTTGTACATCTTATGACTAGATATTATTGGTGCTCATAGTTTTATATCCTTGTTATCTTTTAGTTATTACTGTATGTTATTAACACTTGTAACACTGCCAGTAGAACATAATTTCTAGGTTTTTCAGACAATAAAATTATCTTGAATCTTGAATCTTGAAACTACAGTTCATCAGCAAAAGCACAAGAAAGATGTACTCAAGAAGAAATACATCTCCGAGTTATTATACAGTAGCTGCCATACCATTTGACCCTTCAATAAATAGTTTTAACCAACGAGGGTTATTTATAACATTTCAAAAGGTTTTTACTTTACAAATTAATTAAAATCTGCCAGTTTCACAAGATCATCAATAATTATTCCTTAATCTTGCCAATTTCCTCATTTCTGATAATTTCAGCGTACAACTTGTCTAGGACTGATTGAACCTGGAGGTGTTCCTCTTCACACCTTATTAAGAAGTTAAAAAGTTTCTGTTTTCTTTAAGTAAATAAAAGATTCAAATTTTACCAGAGTTCAACGGGGTCAAACCAGAAACATAACACTTTTAAACGACCTTGTCCATCAAAATTAAAGCAACTGAACTTTCAACCAGTAAGGTGTAAAACTGGTTAACGAGAGAAAATTAATTTGATGGTCAAGTTGTGAAAGTGACAAGTGCGGTAAGAGACTTCGCAGGCAGTGATAATTAGATGAATCAAGTACACTATTACTAATTTTAACATTTCACTCTGATAGAGGCCTACAATTTCTCTGGTATGTTTAGTTTAATACCTACATTTAAAAAAAATTATATTTTTGGAGAGATAAATTGGCAAACTATGTTAAATATCATAATCCAAATTTAGGATGTCTGAGTGTCTGTCTATCTGTGTGTGTGTGGGGGTGTATGTGGGTGTGTGTGTGTGTCGGTGTGTTTCTCTCTATGTGTTTGATCATTTTATTTATCCTCGGAGCTATACATTATTTATCGTAATGTAGTTACATCCAAGTGACTCTCTCACCCTACTTATACAAGGCCTACAACTCAGTTTCTTTTATTGAGAGAAACTGCTCATATTTACAAAGGTTATATATTACTTTACACAAACAACATATTGTAAATCACTAAACATTCAATTATGTCTGATTAATTATAAACTAATATTTTGTCAAACGGAAAGCTTCGTTAACAAAGGTTAAAAATGGTAAAATTGAATTCGCTGATGCATAGGCATTAGAAAGATAAGATAGTGAATCTAATTATAAGAATAGGAAGAAAACTATATTGTCATCCAATATGAATGTATCAAACCACAACAAATTACTGTAGTAGTAGGCTTACCACAAAACTTTTAAAAAAACCACAAAGGTTTTTAAATTACCATGACAAATTATTTATATGATTTAAATTAATAATAACATCGTCAGCATTCTTCTTAGATTGAGATCTATTCTGAGATGAATGAACAACGAACCAAGGTCTACAGGTCTTCCTGGTTTGGTGCACATCCTTGAGAGTTGCCGTTCCACACAGGAAGCTTCAAGCATGACTATACAGCTGAGCGTGCTCAGTTAAAAACAACTCTTCGTTTAATGATTGATTGTCAACAAGAATAGAGTAATTGAAAATTATAAACTGTTGTAATATACAAAATAAATGATTTTTTTTTTAAATGTACCAAAAAATATATACTAGTATTTTATTGTAAAATAGATAGTGCCTTTAAATGGATAACAATTTTTTTTTATATATTAAATTTCAATAGGTGATTAGCTTTTAACACAAAATTAGAAAATATTTCTCCCAAACAATGAATTTAACTATGCCTTCAACAATTTGATTTAATATAAAACTGTTCTTGCTTCTTGTATATCAATTTTCGTAAGTTATGTAATTCCTTAATTTTATTTCACATTTTAAACATGTTTTATCTGTTACTAGATCTTAAGGAAGAACAATGTCAAGTTGATGAAGTATCCAGAATAAAGACTATCTAATCTATCTAAATTGTGAACATTTTGTTCAGTAAGATTATTCATAACCTTTCAAGCTGGTAAACATAGGAGTACAGCAGGTCCTCGGTGAAATATTGATTTAAATTAAGGACAACATTAACTTCTCAGTGCGTAATGTACCAAAACATTATAGTTTAATTATTATTTGAGGTGATTTTATCATTTTATCAGGTACTCCAGCAGACATTACAAAGAGCTAAACACTGGAGCTATGCATGGTAAATTTTGCTGCCACAAAAAAATTGGAAATTTCCAACAAAAATTAATTTTTTTCTTTATTTTTATTATGCCTCTGGCTTTAAATCTCGGAAAGTAAGATATAACACACTACATTTCATCCTAATAATGTAAATCTAAAGCTTTTTACCAACATTTTTTTTGTAATAGAAGTGTTAATTTTCTGTTTCATTTTATTTGGGGGTCACTATGAGACAAGTTTATCTTCTAATTTTGATCCCAGTAATGGTCTTTAAATTGTTATTATTTATACCTTATTAGTACATAAGTCTATTTGATTATGTATTATCATAATGTATTATTGTATTGTCTTTGACCATATGCAATAAATGTTTAATGAATCTGAATCCAAATCCATTTACTACACAGTTTACATTCAACAGTAAAATTTTATTTTTATTTTCACCTCCGTCTGCATGTTTTTGGCAAACACCATTTGCTGAATAAGAAAACCAAAGCATATATTTTTTTTTTTTTTCACGCTTCTCTGACAATTTTTTTAAAAAAAGTTCGGGAAACAATATATAAAAAATTCTCGCCTTAGATTTTTAGAGCAAATAAAAGCAAACTATCACCAAAAAAAACCGATTTTTCATTTGAAATGAAAAATCGTTAGAAAGAATCATTCATATGAGAAAAAGTTTAATTTGCAAATTTTCTTCTGGGGATGCGGATGGCAAGACGATGAGGTTAATGAGCTCGGGATTAAAGAACCTAGAAATTCCCAATGGAAAAAGTGAAAGGGTTTGGTTTTTACTTGTTTCCTGAACCTGTTCGCAGGTCCGCCACCTCCCACAAACCCGTCAATCAGTCAATTTCTGTGTAGCGTACAACGTACAAGTACATACTAATTAGTTAGGCTGTGTATCGTTGTGCTAAGATTGCGAACAGGTGTACGGATGTAAATACACATTATAATGATCTAAGAGCAAAACAACACATGGCATCCAGCATCTGACGTAAGTTGTATAAACTACTCAGAACAGCACTCAGGACTAAGTATCAAAATCAAATAATTGAATTTCTTTTGTAGGGAATGTATATTAGGTTATTATGTGTTGGCCTTTCAGTTGGAAGGTCAATGCCTACACACTTAGGACTACAAAATTTCAATAATTTTTATAAATTAAATTAAAAAAATTACTCAACATCTCATTGAATTAGCTAAAATAATCATATTTAATAGTGATGAAATTATAGGGCATGTTATAAGCCTAAGAGCTTATGAAAGGTAGGTCTTTATGAAAAAATTACAATCTGAATAAGAGGAAAAGCATCAACTTATAAGTCAAGATAACTCATTATGTGGTCCTCACCATAGTTGCCACTATCACAACTCGACCACAAAACTTGGCATTCAAGGCCTTCCTCTATCTTTCCATGCCACGAAAGTCATTGTAATCTTTTTATTGTTTTTGTATTCAAATACCATTCACAAATATTACTTGATATTGTTTACAATTACCTTATATTAGTTTTGTTTATTTCCACTTTAGCATTTCAAGAAGACAGAAAATAAACTGGGATAAGAAAAAAAAAGTGGATGGAAGAAATTCAGAAAAGATATCAGAATTTCAGCAACATGACAAAAATTAAATGCAGAGAGGCAGAGAGGGATAATAAAGTACAAGAATTTCTGGAAAGAAAATCTTTATTAGAAAGAAGTCAATCTGATACTTCGAAATCAACAAGAACATTGAATGCCTCGTGTGCATACTGGAAACAAGAGTATAATGGACATTTCAAGAATCAATCAAGCTTAAAAACTGACCAATCAGAGCATCGCTAAGAATATACATGCTTCTCCCACAAACACATGTGGGTATGCACATGTTTACGTACGTACACGCTATCTTTTTATGGGACCTTAGCAATAATATGCAAGGGTCGAGGCTAAAAGCCAATTAACATGGGCATTACAAAGTAAGATAGAAGATGATGGAGCAAAGCTCACATTTTGTTTAATTCAACACTTCTCGGTCAATGGTAACATTTCAGTCCGCTTTGACATATCAAATTTACTTGTACAAACGACTATCTGAGAATCAAAAGTATTTCTGAAAAAATTGCAAATGAAATTAAGAGCTTAGATGAAATTGAAAGGGAACTAAGTAAAAATTGAATTTTTGTATGACCTAATTATTTCATAAATTGAAAGATAATGTGCCAATTATATTACATAAAATTATAACTGCAGAAAATATAGAAATGCATGGTCAAAACAACAAAAGTTCAATTTGATTTATAATTTGAAGCATGTGTTTCTAAGAGATACCACATGTTGTATGCTTGTAAGTCCAGACAAGGACTCGGCCACGTCCAATGTTTACAAAACTTCCTACTCGCTAATGAATGCCATAGCTACAACAGCACCGGGAGCTTGTAAATACCGGATAGTGTACCGGTAATGAAACGCCTGTAAATGATTTATTCTTTGATAATAAAGGAAAACAAAGCTAACCCAATTTGGGACTACCGATTATCTAGAATATACTGTTTAATGAAATGAAGACAAGACTTTCAAGAAAACGCAACTAATTGCTCATAGGACTTCTTTTTTATTTTTGTTTATAAATTGTTAATATGTACAGTAGTACATCAGATTAAACATTTTTTTTTAAATTACTGTGTACAGTGTTCAACTGCAGCATTTTCAGCATCATTTAATCACTACTTTCAAAATTAATGATTTCACCACTCCAAAACACTTGCCATCTACCACCATCACGAAAATAGCTTTTAACCCTTGATTTAAATTATCAGTCACAAAGCCCTTTAGAGCAAAGAATACACACCATTCAAGTGAGAGAAATAAAACAAAACTTTTCCCTTGTTTTAACATTTTTTTGTAGTGTTACCAAAAACTTATTCCCCAGGATGTCTGCAAGGTGAATTAAGGCATTTAAAATATTTTTCAATAAAAAAAATTCTTAGCGAATAATAGCAAGGATTATGTCACTAATTTTGACTTGTCAATAAAGCGTATTTTAGGTTGGAAATGTTAGATAAACAATTACCTAATGAGATCAATTTAAAAGAGACAGACATCCAACGTGTTTAAACCTCTACAACGTGTAGACCTTGCTGCATACGTGTACGAAAATGCATGTTTAATTCACTTCCCTGCACGTAAGGTGAATAACTATGTAATCAAATTATGAATACGCATGTTAATAAGCAGGCAACACGATTAATGGCAAATTAATAACGTTCATGATTTACAGTTTCTACTCCCACATACGTATCGAGAAGCATGTAAAGCTAATTAAGTTCTTACTTATCAAAACACAAATAGGGTAAGCTAATTTAGACATTAAATGTGAGTGTGGAAAAGATACTGCCAATCCTATTATGAATTGTTTATAAATACAAGGAGGTTGACATTATCCTAGATAAACCAAAGGGGAAAAAATGGTTTGTTTATTTGGGAGTTTTAGAAAGAGAACTGTCAGTAGGCCTCTGTATGTATTAAGTAAACAATATTCATTCTTTTGTGCACAGTATCCATCTATTTTTCCACAAGAACAAGTAGTTAAAAATCACCTAGATCACCTTATTTTGCAAATTAGCGCTCCTCAACTGATTATCGAACCCCCCTACTTCACCTTCCCGCCCCACCATTAGCCCACCCCATTTAAAGACTTCTAGATACGCCACTGATGAGACCACAAAAAATAGTATCCACTCTTAAAATTGTTAAAAAGATAATTCAACATAATGTTTAAGGTCTACAGTTTATTTGGTATTATCTTTGGTTTTTTTTTTTGGTTTTTTTTTTGGTTTTAAGCTTTCGATTGTATTTTTGTATTAAAGTAGTTCATGTTTAGTTGTTCATTTTATAGTTAAGTTTCATGATATGTATAAGGTACATACGGCCTTGTGGACGAACAATACCTTGGTGAATGAGCTTCTGTTGTAAAAGAAAGGTTTCATTATTATTACTATTATTATTAATTTTTTTCCATAACATCATAAATTAATCTTATAAAATAATAAAATACAATGGTAGGCTAGCAGCCAAACTGTAGTATGGGGTTACAGCATCATTAAAATTCCAGGGAGATTCCCATTCACAAACAAAGGAAGAACAAAAAGAGAAAAAAGAAAAGAAAGATGGAAGCATGGTATGCCAAAACAATTTAAAATTCATGTTATTGTCTTACATTTCTAATTACATGTCCCACAAC
>NW_022704401.1:1574465-1575380 GCF_011630105.1 Anneissia japonica | reverse complement strand
TCCAATGTCACATGGTTCCTACCCAGATTTTTCTCTGAATCTGCCCCTAAAATTGACCAAAGTTACAGGACAAATGCAATTCAAAAAGCTGGAATCAATTGTTGAGGATCATTTCTATTGAATTGCTGTTGGCATACTTCTCTCTACTGAATAGATTTTCAAATAAGTTTGATTGATTGAATTGAACGTCTAAAAGCGCTTCACTGCTCTAGTCATTAGAAACTGTGACGACCACGCACATTGTGTAACCTCGCCTTCTTCCATGAACAATAACATAGAAATGAGTGTTAATAAACTTAACAAATTCTTATCTCAAATTATTGCTTTGCCCCAGAGACAGTGATGTATTTGACTGACATAAAACAAGTTCTATCTTAACATTAGCATTGGTCTTTTGTTCTTTAAACCTAATTTTGAAAAATCTTTATTTATATCATATTAGACAGTATCTTGTTAATAGATATGTGCTCATTAAAACAAATTCAAAGTAACTAGACTTTGTTGATGGTTGCCAAGAAAGTATTAAAAATAAAATTAGGCTTAATAAAATTGGCTTTACTCATCATGAACACAGCTGAGATGCATTATATAAGAAACTGAACACCTTCAGAGTTTTAAGAAAAAAATTCAATTGAATACACAGTGGAGGACTCGGTTCATGAAAAACATGTGTGTTAAACGTTAGATGAAGTTACAGGATGGGTGGTTCTAACAGCGAAAAAAATGCTGGAACTAGTGCACAGGCTTCTTTGAGATAAATGTGTGAGGGCTTGTCCTGGGATTTGGTAAGATTCAAAACAGGTGGCAGTCAGTAGTTTAATTTTTTTTTTGCTAAATTTCATGACAATTCTTGTGTCTCCGGCAGAGAGGTAGCTCCAGAAATTCCCGCCCCCACCCAGATAACTTCCTTGCACC
>NW_022704401.1:1551685-1574433 GCF_011630105.1 Anneissia japonica | reverse complement strand
ATCATGTCAATCGCTTAGTTAATTTGACGCAGGGAAGTCGCATATTTAGTAATGCGCTTATCACAATCAATACCATACCAGCAATGTGTTAATTTTCCCTTATTTCCCCTTCCCATTAAAATTTTACCCTGCCTGTCACTTTCCCCCAGATATCAGACGTTGGCACCACCACTGGTTCCAGCACCCAAAGTATTTATACAATAGTTAGCTTACAGTTGCTTTTACTAAAAGTATCATTAATGCTCTCCTTGAACAGTAGGAAAGCCACTGGAAAAATCGTGTCGAATTTCGCCTAGGAGAGGGCGTCCTATTTTTCGAAATTAGTTCAAATTTTCAGAATTTGATGGTGTTTGAAAAAACGTTAATTCATCAAGTAACTTAATTTACAAAACAAACATAATAGTGAAATAAGTTTATAAATAGTTTAACAATATAGTGAAATATTTTTGGTGTATTTGGACCGAAACCATAAAGAGTAATTTAATAGACAATTCGTGGTACACAATTTTTACAAGTTTGTGCTTTAGTAATTCGCGAATTTAAAATACAAAAAAATTTTGAACAGTAAAGCATTTAAAATCCCTGCTGTAAAAATTTATAATCTATAATTTAAAATATTAAGATGAAAAATCGAGCCCCGGGGACGCAAATCCGACTCTGGAAACTAAGGGTGCCTCCATTTCGTTGCACTCGAAGACTAGCGTGTACTCCATTTTGTAAATATCGGCGATCGTACTCGGGAAGATCGTAATATACAGAACATTTCGAAGACCGTGTGCTACACAAATAATTAATTTGTATGAAATAAATATATACCCGTAGATTAAATATTATTAAGTATGTAATCTTCTAACTCAGTAATTTATAGACAATATTACAGTTTGTCTCTATTTGATTCGTATGCGAGGCTGAGACCTAAGCAGTGGATGCATGGGGGGCCTAGCATATTAGCGTACCCGTAAATATGCGGCGACGATTTTCCTTTTTAAAAATGGCTCCATTCCTTCCGAAATCAGTATCTTGTTGGCTAAATGACCAGTGTACATCATGCTTCTTCACCCTGTCATTCACAATTTCACTCAATATATGCGATTTTCAGGACATAAAACAACATTTTTATAACAATACTTAGTAATAAATACTGTAATACTTTATTACATAGTAGTACACATTCACATGTATATTAGCCTATCTCTTTTAAATTATTATGGAATATAAATATACATGGTGGTACTGCATTTGATTATAATATCCTTCAGAACATTTATTTCAATAACTATGGTAAGCCTACATTCCAAGACTGACATAAATACTTGATACAGTGCAGGAAACAAGAGTACTGAGGTAGACAACATTTCATTTTCTGGTTGGTACTTTACTAAAAAATCTGACTAATAAGAAATTATTTATATTTGCATAAGCATTAAACATAATTAGTTTGCTTATTTCTTCTGTAAGTAATAATAGTAATAATAGTAATAATAATAATAATGAAGACAATTGTTCTTTATAAACAAAGCCTGTATTTAAAAAAAAAAATTAAATCAATAACAACACTGCTGCAGTGGTTTTTTATTTATTATTTTTAAGCAAGTTTTTGTTTTTCCATAGGCAGGCTATTCTGCTGCATTTGCGGCATTCTGAGTAGATTAGATTTCAATGGTTGAATCTTTAAGCATCATTATAAAGTTTTTAACATTGCACGTTCATAACCGTCATTGTCTGCAAATCTGTACAGAATCTGAAATTGGTGTGCCTAAAAATAAATAAAATATATTGGTTACATATAATGTATTCAATAATATATAGATTGGTATGCTTTTGGTATTTTTTACTAACACTAAAGCTTGAGTTATTAATTAAAATTATTACAACATGAATCAAATTGTGCTTGCAACAGCAACTTTATTAGTGTATCTCAGTCACAATGCCCGAAATAATATTTTGTGAAACAAACTAAACTAGTGACTTGTTTTTTTGTCTTTTTTTTTAACAGGTTAGCAGTTTCGAGAGAATTCTCTTTGGTGCCAGGCTTAAGAAGCCCATTTCTCTTTGTGTATTCCGCTAACCTGTTTTTTTTTTGTGCTTCATTTTCATGCGTTTTTGTATATGAACATGCCAAATTTTAATAAATAGAAAAAAGTACTGTAGTATTATTGTGTCTTCTAATCTTATGCCTGGCCCTATCCTTTGTACTATTGTGTATGTTTCATCAAATATTATAGACATCACAATGCCTATATTACAGCATTAAAATAAATCCTGGCTGGCTAGCTAGCTAGGCTGGTAATATCAGTATGATTATAGAAATTAGATGGAAATAAATACAGTAGTACACATGGTCTATCCTAAACTAACAAAGCCTCAGTCTGCCTTCACTGTCAGACGCCTACACAATGGATCGCACCACCATGCGGCCCGCGGCTGCAGTCAATGTCACTCAGCTACGACTACCGCGTGATCACACATGCTCAAAATATTGCCTAGAATTTTACGGCCTATAAGTATGATTACAAATTTTTGAACAGACTTGAGACAGGTCTTACCTGACTAAACTAAGATTAAACATGATAAATCAACACTTCAAAAAAAATATTGATTCCCGGGGACGCAAATCCGACTCTGGCGAAAATTGTAAATAAAAGCCTAGTCAAATCGTACCATATTTTCACTATTTCACATGCGTCAACTTCGATCGATAAATGCTTTGCGTTAACGTGGGTTTTCCCAAACAACTCCGATTGGTTCCGAAACTAGACTTATTTGGAAAGTAAAGAGGCTGTCTCTTATACACATCTAGATGTGTATAAGAGACAGATAGCTTATCTTCATCATCTTTTAAAGTCTATTTTCCCCCTTCCCCCTCTCCTCCCCCCAATCCCTGTGAGCAGATCCAGCAAAACATTGCATGATCTGCTGCAACTATATGGAATATTCCCTCAGGGAGATGAGTTTGTGTTCCTTTGGCATTAAATCCAATGGCCAGGGTAATGATAATGTGAAACACAAAGAGGGCATAACAGTATGCACTATATAATATAAGTCATTATTATTATTATTATTAATTAGATGTGTTAAGAAAGGTCATTAAACAAAATTTCCCAGAAGTGGCTTCTCCCCAACTTGTGACCCCTCAAATCAAACTTTTCCTTTTTAAACTTGAATTGTCTGTCAATTTCAGATGATTCATAATGTAAGTCTGCAAGTCTGCCTCAGCTTGATGTTCCCCTCTACCTAACACCATCTTGGTCATATTATTTGAATAATTCATAATGGATTTTTCGGGTGGATGCAATATTTATACAGTATGCCATAATGTTAATTGCAAAAAGCAACTCTACTGCCAAACACTCATCCTTACTCCACTCGTAGCAATGCACTGATAAACAGACTTTGATAACAAAATATGCTGTCTAGACTAAAATCATTCAGAATGGTGAGTACTTGGAAGATATAGACATTTGCATTTTTATAAATAAATCAACTGTAATTTTGTATACACTACAACTATATTTGACACACTTTGAAAGACTAATGTTTTATAAGTTTAAAAGAAAATGAAATTTAATATTTTAGTTGCTAGGTCTTTCTTGTGCTTTGCGAACAATTTGAAAAACATTATTTTGAGGTAACTATTAAATAAAATTAGCCTAGCTCAAGGAGTATAGGACAAGAATTTTGTTTAGCTAATTGTCAGAAAAAAAAATGAGATTTTAATTTTTTTATGATCATTAAATACAGGAGCAGAGAACATATCACTTTCAAAAAAAAAAAAAACAAACAAACAAGAGAAAATAAAACTGAAGAAAACGAGAAATTAAGAAGTGGATATAAAAATCACTATGTAAGTTTTAAGCAACACCGTAAAACCATGAATAGAAGCCCTGGGCTTATTTTTTTTTTTTGCAAACTTTGGATGGGTTTCTTTTCAAGGCTACTTTTGCAAAGTAAAGAGGGGTGGGGGAAGGGCTTCTTTTTTGGAATTACTACTACAAAACAATAAATATGGCCACTGTAACATCAATCTATATGATGGAGTGTATTTACCAGCTATTAAGTTAAATCACCTAAATTGCTGTATAAACCAAGTGTCGTTTTAATGATTTTTTTTTTCTTAAATTCATGTACTGTACAGTGTATACCTGTACTACTTTTGCAAACTAAAGAGGGGGGTCTTCAATTTGAGGTTTTATAGTAGCTCATCTTAAAAAAAAAAAAAACAGATAGCAATGGTACTGCACACACTGCTCTGCAGAATCTTTACCACAAGGTGGCAGCACACCAAAATAAAACAATTGAAATGGAGATGATTTATGGCTGCAATATAAACTAACATGAACCAATATACTGCTAATGCATAATACAGGCATAATACCCAGTAATACCCATAGTATTATGCACAGAATGACAGGGCATGGTGACCCCTGAACATTAGGTTAGCAGACACTGTCTGATGTTGCATGCATGTTTGAGATTTGGCCTCATTATATTCAATTAATTTATTGATTGTTATTTTGCTGGGGGAAAACTTTAAATGTGTAGTTCTTTGTTACAAATCTAGATACATTTCAGAGAGTATGAGAAAAAGTCCACAGAGAGTGATAATAACTGAGCCATATGGTAATTCAATATTTCAAACTATAATTTCCAGAATACTAATAAATATATTTCAAACTAAAGAAAGAAGAATGAATAATAATGAATAATAATAAGATTAAATCGTGATGGCTTATTAAATATTAACATAACAATTAATGTTTGAAACGATGGCATTTATCTCCCTTATCACAGTTTGCCTCCTACTATTTATTATGTTAAAAGCCCTATAAACAAAATCATTAGTATATCACCTTATCTAGGCTAGAAAAGTGATGAGGGAGGGAGAGAGGCTTTTTATTTTTATTTTTTACTTTTGCTACCTTTAGCCAAGTATCACCCTTGCGTTGTTTGCTGGTGCATTGATATTCAAAGAAAAACATGATTCAGATATCTACTCTATTTACTAAGTAAAATGAAAATAATAATTCCTTCTCCCTCCAAAAAAATTTAATTCCCCCCCCCCCACCAACCAATATCATAAAAGATGTGTGCGAGCGTGATAAACTAATAATTTTTTTTATTGGGCCTAAACTAGAGACACAATATAATCATTAGTATGTATAAGTAGTCTATGTTAAAAATCTGCTTAAGAAATAAATTGCATTTGATTTGTGTAATGGGTACTAGAATTACAGGATAAATTGATCTGCAATCTAATTGGCTGCAATTTAGATGTAAGACCTGTTAACTGGAGATTACTATAATGCTCCACAAACATTATGTAAAAACAACTTAAAAAATTAAATGTTACTTATTTTGGAGTTCTAATTCAATAAATAGCAGGCTAAGTGCAGCACCCCTCTATTACATTCTTCATCACACAGACACTTTGGCAGTGTTAATTTTCAAAAAGAAAAAACAATTTTTTAAATTAAAAATACATTTCACTAAACAAGGTATAAAAAAGTTTCACACTAACTTTTTTTTTGTTTTTGTAAATATTAAATCAGAAACAAACAAATGACCAATCAAAACGGGCCAGGAATACATGCGTCTATCGGACACTCATGTTGTCTTACAAACGCACGTTTGCGTTATGTTTTTAAACTGCTGTTTTGTGGAACATTATCAACAATATCCAAGGGGCAGTGCTCCCCCACCCCTTGTCGGACAGAGCTCGTCAGGCAGTCAGATCATAACAAATATAAAAATAGGCCCACACCAAGCCAACTCATGTCTGTCACAGCTTGAAAGTGCCATTTCCGGCCATCCAGAAGTTCCTATTCTTAAAAAAAAAAATCACATTTGGGAGGGGGAACTCCTTTCCCCCCTCAGGCCTACAAGTTCAAGTTTCCCTGTCGGACAGCTTAGCGCCCCCCCCCCCAACAGAAAATATATCCTAGAGCCGCCACTGCAAAAGGAACATGTAGTCGTTCCAAGTTGTCCAGAATTGATTTAAGTTCATATGAACCTGACCAATGCTTATATATAATACCACTCACTCAATCAACCAACCAATCAATCAATCAATCAATAAGTTGACATTTATTGGTTAATAGGAATTACCTTAAGTGAGGGATAATTGATCAAAAGCACCTGGATTCTACTACCTCGTTTTAAGTTGTATCAGAGTTATATC
Source organism: Anneissia japonica (assembly GCF_011630105.1). Lineage (NCBI taxonomy): Eukaryota > Metazoa > Echinodermata > Crinoidea > Comatulida > Comatulidae > Anneissia > Anneissia japonica. The sequence goes on along the minus strand of NW_022704401.1, from coordinate 1,568,255 downwards.
TCACGCAACCTCTGGAGACGGGAAACATAAGAATAGAAATAAAATTACAGAAACTCATAGATGCATATCATATTCTAATCATTTCTCTAATATTTATCTATTACCTATTATAATTATTCTATTTACAGAAGTCAAAGTGTGCCCTCTGGAGATTGTGGAAACATGAATACTGTAGAGATAAAATCACAGAAACTATAGCATATTCTAATAATTTCTAAATATTTATCTATTATTATAATTATTATAATTATTATATTACGGAAGTCAAACAGTGCCCTCTGGAGACTGTGGAATTACAAGAACAGAGATAAAATTACATAAACTCTATGCATAGCATATTCTAATTATTTCTAAATATTTATTTATCTAATTATTATCTATCATAATTATTCTATTACAGAATTCAAACAGTGCCCTCTGGAGACTTGAAACATAAGAATAGAGATAAAATATTACAGAAGTCAAATTTCGCATAGAAAACAAAATTAAATTCATATACTGTATGTATTTGGGTAATCAAATTATCAATTGATTTTAATGATGTAAATTATTAACAATAATTATATTTGTTGTCTTTCCATATCTGAAACTGTAATTTATCTTTTTATGTAAAGCACATTCAACAAATGTTATCTGAAAATGCCTTAAAAATAAATTTTTATTATTATTATTATTATTATTATTATTATTATTATTATTATTATTATTTATTATTATTATTATTATTATTATTTAATATAAATTGCAGGGATTTCAAAAGTTTTGTAACTTAGTAGGAGGCTAAATCTGAAAAGTAGCAGGTGCACACTTTATCATCGAAGTTCAGAGATGTCTAGTAAAATCAGGAAAACCATGAAAACCTATTAATCAAAACATTGATTTTTTTTATGTCAAATAAATTATCTAATTAGGTTTTTGCTGAGACGTTTTACTGTGTAGTACACAACCCATTCAAATTTATAATCAGCTGCTTATGTCTGGGTAGTTGGCTGAGATGTATTTTTAAAAATTATTTATAGCCAAAACCATTAGGTGAGTGATATTTGGCAATGAACCCCAGAATTAAGCTTAGACCTAAAGTGGAAAAAAAAATGATGACCGACTTTTAAGCATTTTTGTAGTGTGAATTGCAAGTTAACTACTCATGTCTGTCAACAATGTCTTTAGATATTAACTGCCAGACACTGATATACAGTACATCAAAAAGATATGGCTAGCCAGTGGCGTAACATAGAGACATCAGGACCCTGGCTTAAACCATCTTCGGGCCTACTACCCTGGAGGCTAGGTCTGGGTAGAGCCTAGTGGGATATGGGGCACCGCCCGCTTCATCATTTCAAATGTTTTAAGGGCGTACTTTGATGGGGTTTTTATGTTTTAATTTATAAAACAGAGCTGATGTGGGGCAAAAATGATGAATATCTCGGGGAGCCTACAGTAAGCTGTGGGACCCTGGATTTAGCCAGAGAGAGCTTTTAGCTAATTTGCCACTGAGGTTGGCCTATCCAGTTGCCTGGACGTTGCATGGTAAATGTGAAGATGGGATGAGATGAGTTGACCAGAATATAGCCCACGTCTCCCAACTTTGAGTATGTTATAGCCAAGACAATTTTCTTTCATGTGAATTCTTTTTACATTTTGAAAATTACTTTTATAATGATTTTTTCTTATCATTTTCAAGGGACATTAAATCTTTTAAACCTACAGGTTCAACAACACATTAAGCAAGGGATCTCCCCATGGCTGAAATTCATTAACCTTAAAATACTGAAAATGGGTGCAGAGGAAACGAGTGGGTTTAATTGTCAGTGTTGAATGATTTTCAAACTATTAAAGATGGAGTTTCTTAATTAAATTAATAAAATTAGACTGTGAGTTGCCCATCTATGTAATTTTGTTACAGCAAAAAGCTCACTGAAAAAGAGAAATAAGAAACCCATGGAGTTTAATCTCCACCCCTGATTATTGAGTGTGGAGGTGCTTCCACATAGCCACCTTTCTCCACTTTCCAGAATTAAATACATTAGTAAATATTCATTATTTAGTATGGTTTTTGTTTGGTTTGGTTCATCAGAGGGTGTTTGATCGAACAGGTACCCTCCCTTCCCCCTGGTTACGGGTAGAACACAGATAATTACATTTTTTTTACAGCAAATTTGATTAAATTTAAATATTTATATATAAAAAAATATTGGGGTTTACTGTATAGAAATTGCTAATTAAAGGGATAAAGAATATATAAGATAAAATAATAAAAAGGAAACTGAAAGACATTTCTGTAGCATGATCGTAAATCTTTGATCTCAAAATAAACACCAGTAGTGATTTTGTCAAGCAATCCTGTCAACAACAGCTATGTGTCTTCCGCAAAGAAGACGGCTACGACAACAGTAATAGTAATGGTCAAATGGACCAGTTGCTGCTACTTTACGTTATCCGCGAAGAAGACGGTTATTACAGCAATAACAGTAATAGCCAGATGGACCAATTTACTGCTAATGTACAGTACGTTACCCAGTAAACCAGTCATCTATATTTTCTATCAGAGATCATCATAAAGAATTCTTGAAATGCAGAACATGTTAACACGCATACTGACTTAGGGGAATTCGGAGGAACAAATACAAACTTCTGTTATTCCGAACGAAATGAAACTTCACAAAGTCTCGTCTATACATACCAATCTGTTTTACTTCAAAACCCCTTCTGTTTAATTCATATAGAGGTCTGTTATATAGTGAATATGGAAAGTTAACTACAAGTTCAAGGATTTCTTCTTAAAAATTGTTTTTTAGAAAATAACTAAACTTTGTTCAGTAAAACTTTTTATTTTGGATTTCATTTGAAAAGATAGTAAATGTGAATGACAACATTAATGTAAGAAAACCTGTAGTGTAAACCAGGAAAAAAAAGGACAAATGATGGCTTTTAGCAATGAAGATTCATGTATAATTACATTCATCAGTTGTATTTTGAATTACATAGCAAAACAAAAAATAACTAAAAATGTATAAAAATGTTGAATGCATTTTCCTTTTCAACAACAATCAAATTGAGTGTGACTACAGAGGGCAGTGTAGTAATAAAAGGTTAATAGTGAGGACTTGGAAAGATGATGTGTGGCACAGGATTATTTCAGGCCTGTTGTACAGCATGAATACTGTAATCGACTATGACCATTTAGAATACTTTTAAAAATCTATAAAATTACAATAGATTTTGTGAAATTAATACAAAGATTACTAAAATGAATTAATAACATTTTTTAAATATGGTACTTTAAAAGGCATACCAAGCTATAAAAATTGATGTTGCAGATAAAATTTAGAAGGGTCTCTTATCTACATGTGCAGAAACAAAAAATAACTAAAAATGTATAAAAATGTTGAATGCATTTTCCTTTTCAACAACAATCAAATTGAGTGTGACTACAGAGGGCAGTGTAGTAATAAAAGGTTAATAATGCTTTGAAATTTATAGTAGGCCTACTGATATGAAATTATTCAGTTGTATGAAATAAATTACAGCCACTTATGGTTCTCAGCTATTGCAATCCTCTGATTCGTTTGTGCATCATTTGATTACTTCCTGTGGGAATTCTAAATTCACTACGTTGCATTTGAGGGGAATTCAAAAGGACATAACCAGGTCCGATTGGGTCACCGAGAGAGCTCATTCTGTACATCAAATTTGAATATCAATGTATACATTTCATAACATCCGGTACTTTACTGAAATTCCTTTCAACACAGGAGGTAAATCTACATGGAACATTTGTAGGTCATTACAATAACTTGAATAACCACTCAAAATCAGATTAATATTCTATATATATGAGGAAACATACATTTCATTCAGAAAGTGTAAAATAGAAGTTAAATCATAATGTGTGTACAGCATATAGTTACACAGTGAACTGGTTTGCCTATCCTTAAGGGCTGAGTTGGAGTATGCCCTCTCTAATCATCATGAAAATGCTGTTTATAGATTTTTTTCAAAGTTCCACTGGCTAAATAACACTGCCTTATATTTGACCTTTATGCATCTGAGAAGATTTTTTATAGTTAGAAGAAAGTCAACATTGAGTACTGACCAATTTCAGCTTCTGTAGTAAGTATTTTGTCTTCCTAAATTACAAGTACAGTAGGCTAATGTACTGTACTGTATATGTTTAGTTATCAGACAGCCACTTTTCTATAGCTTTGGACATTCTTTTGAATGTTTTCATCTGGTTTACATTATCAGGCAGTGATTGTTAAATTTGTTACAGATAAACCAAACAATGGTAAACATAGTACAGTAGAACCCCCTCCTTTGGGATACCCCTATTAAGGGAACACTTTTCTCAGCCATGAAGTGAAGGAAAGTACTGTATATCTACAGCAAATCCCTATTCAGAAGACACCCCTATTATAGGGGACATTTTTTTGGTACAGAGGGTGTCCCCTAGGGGGATCTCTTCAACAGGCACTGGTGCTAATGAGACTGAAGATATACTTCACCAAAACTAAACAAAAACTTTCCAAGCGTATACAATACAACATCATAATTCAGGAGACGTGCTTGTGAAGTGCACCTCCCACTCACAAAATGTTGAAAATCTAAGTACTTTTTCATGCATGCATTCTGAATCTGATATTTCAAGGTGTCAGTAAAACACTCAAAAAGCTGGCGCTGACATCGTTGATAAAGTAGGCTCACAAGCGCTGGCATCGTTGATAAAGTCGGCTCACAAAAAAAAAAAAAAAACAAAAAAAAAAAAACACAAAAACACTCATGGTACCAAAAGCTACTAATTAGCTGTTTTTCGTATTTTGATGTTCTTTTAAATTTGGGAGGTTGCATGAAAATTTGGAAGATACGTGATCGAATAGGTAATGTATCCTCCCCACACTGAATGTCATTGAAAACTTGCTTAGAATAGAAATAGCTAGAATTCAATCCCTTTCTTTCACCTTCTGATTCTCCCAGTTATCGTACCCACATCTCTCCAGTTGTAATGTTATGCGTGTTTTGTGTTTAAATTTGATCTAATTATTACCTCACTGACTGGACCCTAGAGTGCACCATACCAGTGAAAGACAGCATCTAGCCTAGCCTAGTGGCTAGGCCTAGGCCTAGGTAAACAAATTTTCCGGGGTCACGCCCTGTTGATAGGTATGTGAAGATGCGCACGCAAATTGCGTCTGTTTTTTCTGCCAGATTACTGTTCTGCATTTGCGTCATGCTCCCTGGGGACATCCCCATAAAATTACATTCTGATTGGCTGTCATTAGGGAAATCCCTTGGATACTGCTATGATAACGTAGTGGAAAAGCCACTCTTCATCCGCCATTTTTTTTTTCCAGATCGGACAAAGATCCTCTTCGCTAGAAAGTTTTAAGATTTCGCATGTTTTGATGGAACAAATATCACTCTAAAGTCAAATCCTAAGTTATTGAAAGGTAAGTCTACATATTGTTTATTATTTTGTCCCGAAGTTTCATCGTATTTTATGGTTCAGAAAAAAAATTGACTGACCCGGTCAAGGTCGTGTCCAGAGGCTATTGGCGTAAATGCGAGCCGAAAACCATGAAATCTGATATATGTTCATGCATGATTTTAGGGCTCAATTACTACAAGGAAAAAACACTATATAATGAAAAATAAACAGTTTTAGACGTGGGAATTATGCATATCTCTGCACAAAATTATTTTTTCTGGCTGATGTTTGGCGATTTTAACGGCAGTTCTCTTCTGCTACGGTAGGCGATTTTGGTCATGTGACATCCAAGCTGCTTCGTGATTATTATTATTCAAAAAAGTCGCGTTTTCGGTCACAAAATTCTAATCAATTACATGTAATAAAAATGATGTTAATTCATGATTTCAAATGCTTGTAATTTCCTTATTGATTAAGTTAAGATATCTAAATAATTTTGGTGTCACTGTGTAGGACTTTTCAAGCTCTTTCCAGTGTTACTAATTGAATTGGTATTGGTTCACTTTGAATTTTTTCTTCACATACCTACTAATGATTGGAGTACTTCCGTGGCAAATTCTCAAGCCAGCAGTTCTCTCAAACTTGGTATGATGCGTTACCACTACTACTACTCAGTCTATTTAGAAGTAGACTACCAACCCCTCTGCGTTACCACTACTACTAGACTAGTCTATTTAGTAGTAGACTACCACCCCCTCTGCTAGGCCTACTACTAGGCCTACTACCACCACCATACTACCAACCACGGACGGCCGCTCCAGCAGGCCAACAATCAGATTCATATTTGGTCCTCCTCCTCCTTACTAGCCTGGCCTAGGCCTAGGATGAGAAACATAGGCCTAGAGGTCCAACTTACCTACACTTTTCATAGTTTCAGTACATACGGGAAAGTCTTCAAGGCTAGGCCTAAGCCTACTGTAGACGATTTTTTCCTAGAACTGGACGTCACGAATAAACAAAGATGGTTCAATCGTGACGCGACCACCCGACGAACAGAAATCAATCAAGGCGCTCGAATGATGACGTATTAAATAATAGTAAAGCACTCAAAGACAAAGTGAAAGTGCACGTAATGAAATTATAAATTATACTACAGATTAACTAAAAGTTTATACAGTATAAAAATATATTTACTCTACACCAAAGATCTTAATAATAATATTAATAATTATAAGATCTTTGTAGAAACGGCAAGGTTATCATAATTATTCATCAAATCAAAAACTTTTCACACTATAGGTGGCGCTAATCACCTAAAATGCGCTAGTTATTAGTTATTGCATGGTATTGCGTTACTTTATCCCGTTTATACCATTTATTCTGGTTTTAATTTGTTGTTGAAAGCGCATACAGACGAATAGTGCTATACAAGTGCAACGATAGACCATGGATGATGATGATAATGAAGAAGATAAGGATAAACGATGATAATGTGAATGATGATGATGATGATGATTATGAGTGATTGATGTTTACTAGGATGGTGAAGGTGAAGTTAAGGTGGTGTGAACGGTCCCGGTGGTGACGGTCAGCAGGCAGGGTGATGGTAATAACGGATTTGTTTCGCAGCCCTCTTTCCTTCTAAAAAGGGAACAGTTAAATTACCTTCTAAATAAGAATCCAAGCAATCGAGAAGTTACCGTACGGATGTGTGGTCAATGGGATAGAGTCTGATCATTAGCGGTCATCTTGAATTTGTGCCTCCCACGGTTTCTGTGTATCACATATTATTTAATTATTTAGTCACATAGGTTGAAATCTAGGAAAATAATATCTCCCTGCTGATACCGTAACGTACTTCCGATAGTTAGACGAAAATTTAAAATGACGGAATTTCATATCGAAACGCTCAGATACGAGGGGTACCGGTATCACATTGCGTTTTCATATAAATTTTATTTTTAATAATAATATAAGCCTACTTTTACAGTATCTATACTAATTTTTAAAATTCTATGCCTCTATGCCTGGCCAGCTGAGAGCTTTTCTCTATAATACCTCCATGGTAGCTAGCTCCATCCTCCTGAGAGAAAACATCCATTAATCGATCCCCAGCCAAGTTAAGATGTATTAGGCCTACTTCTTTTTTTTGTTTTTGTTTTTGTTTTTTTGTTTTGTATTTGTGTATTTTTAAGGGCGGGTCCAGAGATCTTCTGATGGGTGGGGGGTTGGGGGATGTGAAGTTCACGCCGCCACGCCCACCTCCGCTCCACCTGATTGGTACCGGTAGTGTTAGTGGTAGTAGTAAACAATCGAGCTCTCCTTTCTCCCACTGCTGGATCGCCACTGAACTCATGGGTGCACTCCCTTTTCCCCAATCATTTCTTTAACTCATATTTTACTTCCTCCTTTTCATTTTTTGGCTTGACTGACAGGGGGCCCTCATCCCCCCCCCCCCACCCCGCTGGATCCGCGCCTGATGCTGAATAAAGAATTTAATGAATGAATGCCTACCTACTAGCCTACCAACGATGAAACCATTAGCGCGCCCCCTATCGAAATATAATATTTTAGTAATGTCGTGATGGTTCAGTTAGGTATCGGTTCACATTCTAGCAAGTTCTTATCAGATCATCAGCAGGTCACACACATACAAAATAAATGGTGGTTTTAGTGGTTGATCATGAGATATTGTAGATATCTGTTTAGCGTCCGTTGCCCTTATGAAATACTTGATGATGTTCATATGATATAATACTTTAACTATACTTGATAATGGACCTTTTGAATTCTCCTGTCTCAGAAGTATGGAAGGCCACAAAAAGAGTGTTTACACTTACCGATGCTGTCGATGACCGAAAATCTAAGCCTACGGCAGCGGATAGTGAAAGAGGAGCGGACGGTCGAAGTGGAATACGCTCGCGATCAGTGACAGGTAACAACAAAACCAAAGGGCCTAAGGCTAAGAGTTCAGCACATTCAACTTCTAGCTTAAATAGACAAGGTAAGACACGTACTCTAACTGGCAAAGACCTGCAATCTGTGACTACTTCTGGAACATTTGCTTCAGGGAATTATAATATTAATGATTCTGATAACTTGGCTGATGATTATGATTTTGATAATGATTTTTTCACAAGTCAAAGAAGTTCAGTTTCAGCGAATAGGTACCATACACTAGATCCTAAAATGAATTCACTGATGAGGAGCAGGTACTCGAATGATGTAGATACTGAACGTTTTAGACAAATGGAGGCGAGTCAGAGGTCTCTGCCTGCTTCCGATACGTCTGCTCGAAGTAGAGCACCCAGGACGTCAAACTCACGTGTACGAACACGTAGCAAATCAAGTGATAGGGTGTATGGTCGTATCGATCAGGAGCCAATGTACTTGCGAAGACGATCGTTATCTATTGATGAGGAATTACAGGAAGAACAAGGAGAAAAGATGAAATCAAAATTATTGACGATGTGGAACAATGTAAAATATGGTAAGCACTTTTGAACAGTTTAAATTGGTAAATTTATTATAATTATACAGTACTGTACCGTCTGAAAATATAAAAACTTAAACTATTTTAGGCCCTTATCCATTTTATAAGAAGACAGTCAGGAATAGAAATTTTATGTGACTTATGCAGGTAAATGTTTATATTTTAACCAGTTATTGTGTACAGTAATAACTACTGTAATATGTATTAAAATTTCTTTTTCTTTGAATGTTAACCCAACAATTTGATTTCACTTGACAAAAAATAAATTGTGAATACATTTGTTTATACACAAACCAGATGAATATTTTTTCAACATATTGTTACAGTAGACTTGTTGCTGTACAGTAGTACTGTAAATGATAAATTGTGTGAAGGTTTGCATGGCAAAGTTATATTAATGCTTGCGTTACACCACGTAGGTAGCTCTGAAAAGAATTGTTGTTGGTTGAGAATATCTCAAAGTACAGTAGGTTATTACTTTCAGTTGATGGATGTAATGTGTGTAGTATTATGTCATCATTTTCCACTAATGAAATGGCAACATCAAGGCTTCCAGGGAGAAAACACCCAGGACCCCTACCAAGGCCCTTACGATTTCCTGTACATGGAACTGGACACTACATGTACATCAACAGGTTACATTTTCAAATAGTCAGAATTACTGTAATTAAAAATTGATAAGTATGCTTTAGAAGGAGTCTTACTAACTGTATTACTGTACACTGAAATTGATATCGTTCAGAACCCCATACCAAGAGTATCAGTCCAACTGGCTCTCTTCCACACATGGACTGAATTAGTCACCAAAGATCAGACATCATCAAAATTTGGCCGATTGGGTATTAAAAGTTGTTTACATCTTAAAGTCCTATGCTAATGCATTGAGCAGAGTCCAAAGTGGTGTCTGCTAAATCGTCAAAATGTAACAAAGTTAGCGTAGAAGATACTTTTCTATTGGTGATTGCTGTTGATTAGAGGTACATACATGTACAGTACTGTATTCAGCTTATATACTGTCACCAAGTCATTTTGTTGCAATTTTTGTATGAAATATTTAAACTATTCAACAAACCTAAATTGCTGAATTGTAGAATAAGATGTTTTTTTTGGTTGCGATGGCCAATGAGTCAGAAAAACGTTATATGTATGACTCTCTAGTCTAGGGCTAGGCCCATGTTCACGCGAGGAGGTATATGCAAAATGTACAAGTTTTCCATTTGTTTTTTCCACTTCATTTCAAATTTAGCGGGTCAATACTGTGACATTTATTAAAGAAATACTTACCAAGGATTTTTGATAAGTTATTTTACGATAAAATAAAATGTACTGCCACCTACAGTATCTGTTTGATTTGATGTTATACCCACTATAACGGCATTGTTTTGGTGTGACTCATCACTAATCATGTGGTCTATTGAAACTTGTACTGTACCGGGTACATAATCGTGTGACAAATCGTGAGTTTTAAATAATTATTGTATTTTTAACCAATTCAGTTGAAATAAAAACCACAGCTCTTTGTTGTGTGTGGCCTTTGTGCAAACATCAAGCAAGACACCACAACAATTATGGAAATTGTAAATTTCTAAACTGTTCCGAGGGAGGACACATACAGTGTAATGAATCAAAAATTTGATAAAAAGAACATTCCAAGAAAAATTGATGTGTAAGTGATAATCTAATCAATTTTTAATGGGCCTTACAGACTATTTACAATTGACTATTTATAATGGATTACTGTACCAGCCAGTATAATTAAAGGAATTAGTGTACTGTACAGTATAAAGAGATAGGACATTGATACAAATGCTTGTTATTGTCAATGAAAATTGCTTAAAAATAAATACACAATAATATTTTATAATGAACCTCTATAAATTATTTATACAAGGTATGAAATTAAATTTTATTTTTTTTATTTTCTATAATTTTTTCACAATCACAAGTATGTGTATGTTTTGTGGTTTAGTAAAAACTAAATTTCAATTTACAATACAGTATTTTGTACAGTACATGAAATTCAATTTTTTTTTTATTGAATGATTTTTGAAGTTTTTTAAGTTGGTATAGTCTGTTCTGATTATTATCTATTCAGTACTTGAATATTCAGCTTTTTGAAATTGTATACAAATTGGGGAAATAGCCCTTTATATTTTCTACTGAATAGGCATACTGTAGACCTACTGTATATGCTGAACTTGCTGTATTCAATTACAAAAATTCTAATAATACATTACTGTACAATGGCATAAGAATGCCATTCCTGCAAAATTCATAAATCTTCCAATTGAATAAGGGGACAAAATAAATTCTTTAAAAAAAGAAGTAATTTAGGCTGCAGGAAAAAATATGAAGACTGCTGAGATGTGGAACTAGGCTTCCTATCTCTTACTGTGCCTGCTGCAACAAGTATATGTTTGTTACAAATTTTACAGTATTACTTTTACTTTGTACATTCTAATAAGGATTGCTTTTAACTGAAAATCATATTGAAAAAAAAAATGTTCTTTCCTCCTATAATACTGGTAATAAATTAACATTCCTTAAATCTTTGCATATACTGTGCCCTTCAGCAAATTAAAGAATTGTTGTACAGTTTCAGTTTAAATGTCTGTAAATTATTGAAAACGGATTTCTTTTATCAGTGACTGATTGAGTATTGTTAATAAGTAATTCACAGTAAAATTTTAATTTTTGGGGTTTTTCTTTTTTTTGTGCCAGGGTGGCAAGTTAAAAATATCCTAAATTTTGAATATGAAACTTTGTTTTTAAAGTAATTTGATTAACCCAATATTATTGACCTGTAAATATTTTCAATTATTTTATCGTGCAAGAAATAACTCAAAAGGCATCGAAATGTTGAAAAAAATCACAGATTACGATAAAAGATATGTTACTTTAAAGAAAAAAAACTTATTATAGAAAAAGGGTTATTGTTTGTATTGGTAAATACTGTAATACATATTGAAAACATTTTTGTTGGTTTTACTCTCTATAACAAGTTAAGAATTTCGGAAATTGGAGCGTCTACGCCCACCGTAAAAACTCTAATTTGAGAGGTTTTGCATACTATACGCGAAAACTCTGAATTTCAAACTTTTAATCAACCCTCCGATTTTGCAGTTTTTTTGGCGTGCTATTATTATTCAAACCTCCAATTTTGTTTAATAATAAGTACGCAAAAATTCCAAAATCAGAGGGTTGATTAAAAGTTTGATATTTCCGATTTTGGAGTTTCCGCGTATAGTACGCAAACCCCCGAAATCAGAGGGTTGAGTAAAAGTTTTGCTCTCTCTTTATAGAGAGAGCTTGATTAATTAATATTATGCAAAAACTGGAAAAAAATAATTGAAAGTACATTTAACAAAAATATTTATTATTTTTTATCTTTAAACAAAACCATTGTTTCCAACTTCTTTATCCCACTGTTCCCCCTTTTATGAGATTCCAAATCTGTCCTACAAATTCAGTAGATGATAAAGCCACAAGGTTGGTTATCTGTGGTTTTATATTGTGTATGTATATTCTCAGATTGCAAAACAACTCATTTAGAAACTTGTAATATTGAGAGTAATCACCTTCTGAACTACAATAACTACTGTATCACATGAAAGAAACAACAAATATACAGGTAATGAATAGAGAATGGGGAAGTGGACTGTGTACTATAGTTATTCTATACTTTTCTGTGGCCAAAATACAGGGATTGCATCATGAATTACTGTTTCACAGAAAGTGATTACAAAATCACCTCTTGAAATTAAATCTAGTTTAGGCAAGAATTTTTTATGCCTTAGCAAACTTTCATTTTTGACGAGTGACGATTGCGCTAAACAAATTATTTAAAAAAGGACTTGTACCCTACTGATTGAGTAATATCTTTTTTGCTACTGTAATACAGTAGATTTTTTTTGTTGATCTTTTTTGTATGGGCGGCCGTTAGGGCCAAATATTCTTATTATTATTTATAGAGGCCATCGTTTTTATTATTATTATTATTAGCTCAGATGAGAAGCTCTAAAAACACTCGGCTGATTAATTCAGCACCAATTTTGAATGGTAGACGTACAGGAAATTTTATACACATAAACTGGAGGTGATTTCCGACAAACGTTCATGACCCTTTTTTAAGTTGCACCCTAGTGTGATCTCTACACTCAAAAACAAATCGGGCCTTTCACCAAGGACTGTACATTATACTGCCATTACAAAACATGTCGTATGGATGGCGTGGTGGGTTTAACCGCACCATCCAAGTGACAGTTGGTACTAAAGGAACCAAAGGCCGTGAGTTTGAATCGTGTCTTATATTCAATTGCTAATTTTTTTAAGACATTTTAATTTTGTAGAAATTATTTAATCTAATTATTTCAAAAATTCTCTTATTATGAGGAGCTCTTGAAGTACTTGGCAGATTGATTAATTAAATATTTGATCTTATTTTTATGAAGTTCGCCACCAATCACTGTACATACTGTAATGCCATCACTATAGAACACGTCGTATAGATGGTGCGGCTGGTTAACGATGTGTTCTATTGAGCCAAATGTCGTGAGTTCAAATGACGTCTTTGTATTTAATTTTAATTTTTTTTTTTCAATTTTCAGACATTCAATTTTTTTTTTTTCATTTTTAAGACATTTTAATTTTGTACAAGTGAACATTCTAATTACACTTTCTATATTATTTTAATAAATTCTATCATATTAGCACTTTCAATTTTGTTTTTGTCAAACAGCTCTCAAATATCTTAGAAAGTTAATTTATACAAAAACAATAATATTTACAGTAAATATAAACATCAAGGCACGATTCAAACTCACGACCTTCAGTTCTATACAAAACAGCATTAACCGACCATGCCATTTATACGACATGTCCTGTTAGTGGTAGTAATTAATCGTAATTGTGAACCAGGTGCCAAAAAACCCAATATAATAACTTACACCATGTGAGTGTAGAGTTTTTAAGCATACATGTTTCAATAAAGTGTCTACAAAAAGCCTCGTCTGAAAAGTCCATACGGCGTTCAATGCTGATACTTTACTGCCTGTATTTATACTGCCCTTATCAGAGCTTTCAAGATAACGAGAACTTGTTTTCTGAGCAGTAAGTTTCAAAAGTGGTCTTAAAGTATTAATGAAAACTACTACACGTTTTAGAAAAACAACATTTAGACTTTTAATTGCTGAGGAATGGTGTGGTAGTGTTTGTTTGCAGCTGAATTGTTTTATATTTTTTTTCTCATTTTTCCGGTTTGCATCTTCAATTCAAATTAACATTTATTTTCCTTCCTTCTTTAAAAAAGAATAATATACTGTACAGTAAAATTAAGGTTCAAAATCAATAAATATAACAATTAAAATAAACATAAGTTAAAAGGATAACACAACACAGCTTTACAGTAGATCAAATGCTACTGTACAGTAAGGTATTTCATCACTACTATGGTAAGAATAGTTTTTTAAAAAAAGTAAAAAGCGGAAGATAATGGTGGGTGTAATATTTTGTTAATCTAAAATGTATAATTTTTGCTTTTTTAGTTCAACTTTCATTTTGACCAATTAACTCTTCCTTTCTTGCATTTGACTGATTTTAATATTTGAGATTTTCCAGGTCAAGTCTTGATAATAGTCTTACAGATTTCAAAATCTCTAATAATGAATGTGCAGTAGGGTGACTAGTTAATAATAATAGCATTTTTAACTCTTTAACCTTTGACAGATCAAGTACTGTAGATCCTTTTGTATGCACTATTCAAAATAATTATTTAGCTAAAAAGAATATTTGAGTTCAAGTTGGCAGATGCAGTATAACAATAATACTGTTGTAGAGGCAGCATGAAACAGATACTGGTTAAAATATGTCTGATAGCCCATCATTCCAATTTTTTTTTTTTCTAATTATTGATTCTCTCTCCGACGTTATGTGGCAATTGGTATCAACCATGCATAGAAAAACTGTTAATTTGTGACCACAGAAATGTTTTCTTTAATTGGGTAAAGGTGGTCTTTAATTGGAGTGGTCTTTAATTAGAGGGCGACGTGTAGTTCTCCTGAAAGCGGCTTCTTCCAATTTAGGGCTGCTGCGCTTCAATTCATAGTAGACCATGCCCAAATAATTCCTAGTCATGCTTCATTCATCCAATAGAAAGCTCAATATTAAAAAAAAAAAAAAAAAGAATATTTGGTCAGTAACATTGGATCATGAAACAAATTGGGAACATATTTTAATGACATTTCTGCTGATTTCATATTATACAGTATAATAAATGAATTGTACTTGCATTGCAAATTATTGTAATAAAGTTCTAATTCTACTGTAAACTAATTATGTCAATAAAAATGAAATTATAAAGAAAGTATGTCATCTTGAAAATATTCTAAAAACCCCTATTAAGGGGAAAGTTGTACATTTTTGGTTAGTTTTTTTGGTCCCGAAGTTGTCCCCTTAATAGGGCTACAGTGGTAGTAGTTGTTTAGGAAAAAAACACAACACCTGTATCGCAATATACAGGTAAACACATTTTTTGGTCATTGCACATGATGAGAAATGTAGTTTGAACTTTCAAACTTTCATTATTAAATGATGATATCAAATAGTAAAATAATCTTTGATATAAATTGTCATGTTATCAGAAAGATACCGGATTCCTATTTCAGGGGCGTACCGTGGGGGGGTCGATGGGTGCGGTCGACCCCCCCTTTTAAAGAAAGTGCCCTTTTTTAAATATGATTTTTTTTTTAAATCTAGCATAAATAAACTGCGCCTAACATGAAGGTAGTTAATATCAAAATAAATTATCCTTCGCCTAAAAAATGTTTGGTTGCCCTTCCTTTTAATATTTTGATTTTTTGTCTTTTTTTTAAACAATCCATATAAAGTTATACATTTTTAATCAACTTGATATCTTGAAGCCCGCGCGCCAGTGGAGTTGTGTTATGTGGTTACGCATCATTGCACTCTGCCATTATTATCTGTAGCTGCGTGTTTTCCGTGCAGCAAAATAATCTATTCGCGCGCAACGCAAAACCGAAGGCAATGTAATTATTTGATGAGAGCAAATTTTTCGCGTGAGGTAGTTGAATACTGTATTATTTTTTCGGAATATAAAAATGCCAAATAAAGAGAGAAGAAGAAAAATAAAAGAAAAGGAACTCAGAGAAGACGCAAAACGATGCAGGACGCATCGGAAATTAATGATAACAATTTGATCTTTAAATAAAGAGCTATTTATTTTTTTATGTAAATATTAGGTAAGTTAAATTACCTTTAGTATTGAAAGCGTAGTTTAATTATTAGTTATTGAGAAAAACGATGAAGAAAAACTAAGTTAAAGAAATATATTAAAATATAAAATTGAAAGGAAAATGATGAAGAAAAACTAAGTTAAAGAATTACGGTATATTAAAATATAAAATTGAAAGGAAAACGTTAAGAAATAAACGCATACAAAATGTTACTTTAAGTAATTATATGTTCCCTATATCATTGTTTATTTTTCAATACAGTATATACATTTATAACTTTACTTTTAAAAAAAATAAAAAGTGGGACGATCCCACGAAAAAGAAAAAAAAACCCTTTTTTTTTTAATTCTTTAATCTGAAATGCTCACAAGCCCGTATTCAGGAGTTCCGCAATCCAATAGGCTG
>NW_022704401.1:1532405-1551393 GCF_011630105.1 Anneissia japonica | reverse complement strand
TGCAACAAAACAATTGCATGATCCCAACTCACTGTTGAAGAATAAGGCTTACAGTACTCTACAGTATTGTTATTACTTCTGACAATTCATTTTACTTCAACCTTACCTTGAACCAATTAAATTGTACAGTACAGTATTGTATTTTTTTTGTGAATAAAATACAAAGAGGTTTCCAAATTTGTTCAATAACTTTGAATGATTCTAAGCCATATTTTTTTTTTTTTTTTTTTTTGAATGAAATATGTACGAGGTGAACAACCAAATTTTTTCAATATAT
The DNA here is from genome assembly GCF_011630105.1 of Anneissia japonica. Classification (NCBI taxonomy): domain Eukaryota; kingdom Metazoa; phylum Echinodermata; class Crinoidea; order Comatulida; family Comatulidae; genus Anneissia; species Anneissia japonica. The sequence goes on along the minus strand of NW_022704401.1, from coordinate 1,551,116 downwards.
TTGGATGATTCCAGGCCTGTACTGTTCCAGCGACTTTTGGGCTTCAAAGTGCGTGACAACAGAGCAAGATATTAGGATATTTCATAGTTACAGTATATGTTTTTTTTTTTGTTCATGTAAAGTGCAGGCAACTTTTTTGTATTATGTGCTATATAAGACATTGTTAAATTATCATTATTATTAAATTGTTATATTATTATTATTATTATTATTATTGTTAATTTAATTATTATTATTATTATTATTATTGTTATTATTATTATTATTATTATTATTATTATTATTGCAATTGATATTATTTATGGCATACCAAATTTTTGTTTTATTATTATTATTATTATTAAATTGTTATATTATAGTTATTATTATTGTTAATTTAATTATTATTATTATTATTATTATTATTATTATTATTGCAATTGATATTATTTATGGCATACCAAATTTTTATGTTTGTAAATTGTTATGTCAATTATGTGTACACTTCCAAGATCGCTAATTAAATATCGAAAAATGCTGAAATATTGTTGAAATTGAGAAGTGAAGAAACGGAAATAGAGGAAATGCATCAGAAAAGGTCACTGAAAAAAAATCAGTTACACTGTACCTGAAGATTAATAATTTGAGGAAATAGATTTATTATAATTTTATTTTTATTTCAAACAAATTTCACCTTGTTTGTACTGGATATTGTCATTCATAATATCATCACTATCATATTAAATTTGGTATTTTATTGTCAGCTGTGTTGAACTCTGTCATGGTACAAACATATGATGCATGAGGGGATTTCCCTCTGGTTTGTGTATACACTTTGACATGTCTTGCGTAATCATAATAATATTTCAGGATATAGTTTTGTCGTTTGTATCGTGTGATTAGAGATCACCTGCCCTGTGTCTTACTGATTAGATCAGTAGACTCGAAAGTTTGTTTCGCTTCAGATGCCTGTAATTCTGTATGTGTTGTCAAATAATTTGAAAAATATTTAACAAATATTGAATTTTAATACTTTTACTAATTGTGGTCAAATGTTTTTGTTTAGAAATTTGATACCTATTTGGTTTAATGTGTGGCAAGGTCAGATGCAATCATAATGTTTTCAACACAGTTGGGATTAACATAAAAACACTGTTTTTATGGCCTATACTGTACCTGTATTGCCTGTCATTATCTAAAAATAATTGGGAAAAAATGAATTGTATTATTTAGGTATTAGTTAACTGCAGCTTTCAAATGAAAATCTGAATGATAAAAGAAATATTCTAATTACAGACACATAATCACATAATAATACAGCTTTCACTTTCCTATATTCTTTGTACAGTATAAATATAGACAATTTATCGTACAATACAAATATTCCCGTCAATTTTCAGACAGTTAACCTTCCTGTACTGTATCCTTTTGCATAGATCCCTAAATTGGCTTGTAATCAATTTAAGGATATTTAGTAAAATGTCTGTAAACCAGTGAAAACTACTTTTTTTTTTTTTTTATCTATTTTGTATTGGAAGCTATACTGTAATAATATATTTGATCTTTTCCCAAATGAACTATTCAAGATTTTATTTAATTTGCTTAGGTATTTTTAAACTGATACAGTAGTACATCTTCAAATCTCTTTACACATTTTAAGTTTAATGTGACATTTTGATTTGCCCATATATGGACGTTATGATGTCATCTCACACTGATAAGGGCAAATCACAAGTATTTGTCAAATGAAACATGGCACTCTTGTGTGGCCAGACTTTCATTTGTGTTTGTGAAGGCTCTGAATTTCAGCCTCACTGGAAATACTGTCCATATAAAGCTCATTGAAATAAATAAGAAAAATGAAAGTTTGTACAGCTTTAAACTGGTCTAGATTATTAACCATCTTTAATTTTGTTTCATCTTATATAGGATGGACAGTGAAGGTGAAGACTACATTTAATTATCAGAAACCTGTCTGGTTTCTAGGATCCTGCTACCATCAGCGACCTGAAGGTATAAATAATACAATACTGATAGTTCCTGGTATATATGCCCACCTATTAGAGGTGTAGTCCCACCTCCTACTACTGTAATGCCCAATTGTATGTGCCAGCCTTTCTTTCAACAAAAGCCCAGAGTATGACTTGTAAAAATAATCTCAAATACAGTTAAACTTGCTTAAGTCAACTTTGCCTATTAGTCGAATAATTTCTAAGTCGATCTAAATTTACATGGCAAATTTTGTGTATTTCTGTACAGTAAGTCAAATTTTATCTACAGTAAGTCGAACAATATTTCAATGGCATTTTAGATTTGACTTTAGGCAAGTTCAACTGTATTGGCATTTGAATTAGGCATACTGTACAATGCTGAACAATTGCCATTTGATTAAAAGGGGGAATTTTTCAGGTGTAAGCCCATCCCTAAAAATTGGCCCAATTTTGTGTTTAAGGGGCATGGGCTTATACCAGAGAAACTACAGTGGTGTACATTTTTATAGCTCTGTATCCATCAAACAAGATACTTGTGGCACTAGATGTGTGGACTAGTAGCTGATTCAGTGACTTTCCTTGCCCTTAAGAGTCCCTTTGTGCCTGTACTGTAGTACCTGGTAAACCGGTGCCAGCAACTCTCGTCAACCGCCACATATATAGTAATCAGTGGCATATCTACAGTGTACTAGTTTTGAAATGGGAGGTGCTGGGGGCGGGGTGAGCGCAAAGGTGAAGTTTAAAGCTCAGTGATTTAGTGAGCAGGCACTAGCTTGCAAAAGAAGGTGATATGAGGTGATTTTTATGCACTTGAGCATGATTTGTTTTGCTTCGAACATCTTTAATGGGGGTGGGGGTTAGGCGACTTGGGGAGCAAGTGCAGCCACTAGATGTGCCACTGATAATAATATTGGGACAAATTCAGTGTTCTTCTTGTTAAGCTCCCCAAAGGAGCGAAGCTCCGGTGGAGGCTGTTGTTTTTGTGCATGTTCTTTTTCATGCTGTTGTCGTCATCGTCCTCGTCCTCGTTGTCGTTGTCCTTGTTGGTAAATTGTTCTTTCCCACGATAAGTAAAGTCCAGTTGGTTTCAAAGTTGGCAGAATGCAAGATGGTAATAAGAAGACGAGCCTAATGATTTGGTGCGTCTGTGAATATGTTAATTGCTACATGTAATTTGCATAATGAATTTTTTATAAATCAGGTAATTTAGGCTACTGGTAGTTACCACAAAAAAGTTTGGTAAATCCAATTGGTTCAAACTTGGCAGAATATAAGATAGTAATAAGAAGACAGAGCCTGTTTTTTTGGGACATACATGAAGATGCTAATTATTCATTTGCATAATTAATATTTCATTAATCAGGTGATTTAAGTTAATTATCATGATAACTAAAGTTTTGGTAAGTGTTATTGATTTCAAACTTGACAGGATTGCAAGATGAAAATAAGAAGACAGAGCATATTATTTTTTATACGTATGTGAATAAGCTAATTGCTCATTTGCATAATTAATATTTCACTAATCAGGTGATTTAAGTTAATTATCATGATAACTATAGTTTTGGTAAGTGTTATTGATTTCAAACTTGGCAGATTGCAAGATGTAAATAAGAAGACAGAGCATATTATCTTTTGTACGTATGTGAATAGGCTAATTGCTCATTTACATAATTAAGATTTCACTAATCATTTAATTTAGGCTAGTTAACACAATAAAGTCTGATTGGTTTCAAAGTTTGCAGAATGCAAGATGTTAGTAAGACGATTGAGCCTATTGTTTTTGGTACATGTGTAATTATGCTAATTGTTCATTTGCATAATTAATATTTCACTAATCAGGTATTATTGGCTAATTACCATGATAACTAAAGTTTGGTAAAGTCCAATTAGTTTCAAACTTGGCAGTATGTAAGATAGTAATAAAAAGCTGTAGCCTATAATTGTAATATGCTAATTGTTCATTTGCATAATTAATATTTCACTTAAGTAATTTCATGACTAAACTAAAGTTTGGTAAGTCTGATTGGTTTCGAACTTTGCACAGTGCAATATGGTGATAAAGCAACAGTTTTTGGTATGTGAGTGAATATGCTGATTGCTAATTTGCATATAATAATATTTCATTGATCAAGAAATGTACGCTGTAGTAACTAAGTTTGGTATTGTCTGATTGGTTTCAAAATTCACGGAATGCAAGATGGTATTAAGAAGACAAAGCCTATTATGATTATGCTAATTGCATAATTAATATTTCATATGAAGAAATTTATCATACTATCATAATTCCCATCAAAACTTTTAATTTGTATGAAATTTTAATTATTCTTCATGTTGTTGTCATTGTCACTGGTGTAGAAAATTGTTTGTTGCCACGATAACTAAAGTTGGGTAAGACTGAATGGTTTTTCAAACTTCCCTACTCATCGATTGTCAGAGAAAAATCACAATGTGGGGAGGCTATGCTTTTACTGCACAGTACATAAAGCTAAATTACAAGAAAGTAACAAGTAACTCAAAGAACATAAATTAAATTTTAAGGGGAAGAAAAACACATCTTGTAGGTTCCGAGTTTGTCTTTTTGTGCGAGTCATGCTAGAATTACTAGTAATTCATACATACTTGCTATTATTTGCATTTTCTGATCATTGGTTATAACCCCATTTTAAAATAAGCCAAACTTTGTGTTCAACCAGTGGAGAAAATAAATTTTAACTAGATTATTTCCTCCATGGGTCAACTAGGTTGGTTTTCACACGAAGAATTACGAAATAATACTTAAGAGAATAGATTAGATTGTAAAATTTTCCGTTTATTGTATCTGTATATTAGTACTATATGTACACTTGAAATCGTGGTACACAGAAGAAAGGAGGTATAATTACATTTCTTACATCAGAGGTGAATATATCAAGTAAATACCAGGGAACTGAGGTTGCTATACATAATAAAACAGATACAGTACTTCGCAAGAGGATACAGAATTGTGAAATATGTAAAGTGTTATAAGAAAATGTATTTTGTGAAACATAATTATAGCATGGAAGTAATAACTCTATGATTACAGGTACAGCAATATTTTGTATTATGTTTTGTTACAGTTAATTTATTGATTTTGTTTCGATTGTTTTCTTGCAGAGAGGCAGTGGATGCGGCACCAGATTTGCACCCACTCCTTGAACAAATATGCATATATGTAGGGCAAGATTGTACAAGTATGTACATATTTCTGTAAATGATTTTGGAAAATTTCTGTGTTTCTTTAATATCATATTAATATAAATAATAATAATTTTTGTTAAATTGATGTAGCACATTAGCTAGATACCACTGTGGTTGGATCAAATTACTGGAAAAAGCGGGCCATCTTTTGGGTGAAACGTCTTTGGTATACTGCCCAATTCACAACCAGAAAGACCTCACTGGAAATAGTTTTCATATTTTTGTCAGTTATCATCGGAATGGTAATCTTGAATTTAGAATTAGGGGGAAGGTACCAGCATGGTGCAAGTTTTTAAAAATTCAAAGTATCCTATTTTCAATGTGGCCTCTAATTATATTGTTTTTTATATAAGAATATTTTCTCGTAACACTATTAAGTATTTTCAGTGCTAATATGGATAAAGTGAGTAATGCATTAATATAGTTGTAAATGTTTTTTTTTTTTCAGTTTACAAACAAGATGTGATAGATATTTGTACCAGTAGGCAGACATCGTCTCTACAACCAGTCTATAAAGTACCAACAACGTATAATGACTCAACAAAAGTTGATGATAGTAACGGACACTACACTAACCCAGCCAGTACTAATAGCTCACACCACCTGGACAAAAGAAAATACACAAATTATAATGATAATAGTGTGTATAAAAAAAACAATGAAATGTACAAAGTACAGAACCTCAGTGCAAATTTGTCTGATATAGGTAATCAGAGACGGAAAGTCTCTGCCGGTCAAATTGACCATCATCATTCAGATCCAAGGAGGGGTGCTGCAAGTAGCCAAGGACAGAATGGTGCACAGTCTAGTAGTAATGCAGAGATAAATAACCCAGGTACAAGTAATGGTAGAGCAAAGCGGCATAGTAGTGGAGACTTGGAATGCGACAGTGCCCCAGGGACAAGCAAAGCCACGGAGGATTCCCCTTGGACAGCCGTTGTAATATTGATCCCAGTTAGACTTGGCGGTGAGGTTGTGAATCCTATATACTTACGGGGGATACAGTCGCTGTTTACAATGGAGAACTGCCTTGGAATCATTGGTGGTAAACCAAAACATTCCCTGTACTTTGTTGGATTTCAAGGTATGGGAAATGTTTGTAATTTCTTTTTTTTTTTTAACTGGATATCTTTATTGACAATAGAACTTAAATGTGGCAAAGACAAGCAAAACCAGTCACTCGTCGCAAATCGTGTTTCAGAGAAAATGGCCAAAACATGCTAAAATGTCAAATTTAAAAAAATCTATTTTATTGCACTAAACTAACCTTTATATATCTACACACCATCCTATGCTGTTATATTTCCCATTTTCAATGTTAAAACAACACTTTTTAAGGATTTAAAGATAGTTTCTGCATGAGAATGCCTGAAATCATAAACTTTAAAGGCTGATTTTCCATACAGTATATTGTTCTTTAAACAGCTGTGTTGTTAAACTCTTGTAACTTCATAAGGAAATGTCCGATTTGAATGATTTTTTTACCATTTTATAGCTATTATTTTACTCTCTAACACTGTATTAATAACACAAAATCGATTTTTGCGACGAGTGGCTGGTTTGGCTTGTCTTTGCCACAAATGTTTAGCAACCCAAATTACTGAATTGTAGAGTAAATTACAAGACAAAGTCATCACAGTAAATAATGGAATTGGCAAAATATTTCAGACTTCTCAAGTACAAGTAACTTCCATATTTGGTTGCTACAGAAATATTTGTCTCGGATATAAGGAAATAGACAAGGGTACTAAGAAAATTTATCATGGGCCTAGACCCATAAATATATAGGTCCAAAACAAATTACTTTTCTGTCAGGATTTTTGGCTACATTATCCCTGGACAACTCATACATGTCAGATTACTGATAAATTATTGTGAAAACTAAGTAAATGTGGCCCGTAAATCTTCATCCTTTTTTTTTTGTTTTTTGAATTTCAACAGCTGATATTATCCTGTTGTTAATTTTTAAACAACCGATATTTTGCATTCAAGACAATAGGTTCTACAGGAATTTTGTATTCACTACGGATATTTGAAGAATTGGTTACTGAAATGCATTTGACTATAACTTGAGTTGAGAAGTGTGATATTTGCAAAATTCATTAAATACAGTACCTTAAGTGAGATACTTTATAATAATAATTACCATGTCTTTTAGATGTGAAGAGAAAAAAGCCTGTGTTCAACATGACAACTTTTATGTAGAGCTAGATCATGTACTGAAATCTCCACAACAGTCTTTCTCCATAATCCATAAGGTTTCATCATTATTTTAAAGTTCATGCCAGTTTTTGTATAGGCACATAATGGCAACAAAGCCTGTGGTGTGCCTCACATGATTATTCTGGTCATTAAACTTTAAATGAGACTTTGGCGACCATATTCATATAGATATTTGCTTTTCAGTAGATCACTTTACATGATAAATTTATAATTATCATAAATGAAAATGCAATATTGACTTTAGAAATAAAACTAATGAAATGTTAAAAAATTTTTAATATTAATAATACAACAAGGACTTGTATAGATTTTTTTGCACTTGGTCTGATAACATATGCTAGACAAAATCTATGTGCTCTACAGAGAACAGACATATAAACAAAGATAATGACTTAATCAAATACTAAATACTACTCATCAAAACTAAGCCTGCATCATTCCCCAGAGTTACATGTTGTTGTTGAGATTTCATTGGTGTTAAGACATAATAATAATGTTAAATCATACAAAACAATTATGTGAGTACATACAGATTAAAATGCTATTTTTTTTTTTGTTTTTTGTTTTTTTTTTAGAGGAGAAATTAATTCATCTGGACCCACATTTCTGCCAAGGAATGGTGGACATGAGAAACCATCAATTCCCACTTCATGTAAGTAAAATTCAACCTCGCTAGGCTCTGTATTGGCGCAGTACCAGGCAACCCCACCAGGTGGAGAGAAGCAACACAGATAAAGTGCTTTGCTCAAGGTCAGAAGTGAAGTCCACAGCGAGGGGTTGAAACCCCGACCTCGAGTTTGGGAAGCCGTTCCCGCTGTTCCAAACCGCTATTGCAAAAAAGAAGACAAGGCAATAAAAAAAATTATGCTGTTGGAAATTCCTTTATTTCAGATAAGAAAGTATAATACATACTCCCAAGTATTGAAAGGCACACCATCGTGTTGGGATTCAATATTTCAACATATTGACTCATCAGTATCATCATCTTACTGATGATGATACTGATGATGATATAATTAATGTCGAAATATTAAATCCCAACACAATGGCAGGCATTTCAATACTTGAAGTATGTATTATACTTTCTCATCTGAGAGTAATCTTGGACCTTTCGGTCCTTTATTTCAATTATTTTGTTTTTTTTATTATAATATATAGCAGTGCAAAAATCGTTGGATAATGCATTGACAGATTAAGGGTCCCGATTCTCTTCCCTCCCCATTGAAGTGCATTCTCAATGTGTAAACTGAAATTGATATCTTTGTCTTCCAGTCGTTTCACTGCATGTCACCTCGCAAGATGTCTATAAGCAAGATGGATCCCAGCTGTACTATAGGTTTCTATTGCAGAACGCGTCGTGACTTTGAGGAATTCTGTCGAGTTATTCCAGAGGTGTGTTCAAACACAGAGCTTTAATTATTAATTCAAGATTCAAGATAATTATATTGTTGAAAAACCCAGAAATTACATTCCACTGGCAGTGTTACAAGTGTTAACAACATATACAGTAATAAATAAAGGATAAGGATATAAAACTATGAACACCAAACGATATCTAGTCATAAGGTGTACAAAACGAATATAAAACATTATTAATCAATATTACACATTAAACTTAATTAAATTAGGTCAAAATTGCACTTAAAACCAAAATTATCTATTAACATTATTATTATGAAGGTGAATATAGTTGGGAACAAAGGAGTTTCTGTAACAGCAACGTGTGGTACATTTAGACAGAAGCCCGAGTTGCTTAATTTCTGTTCATTACAATAATTAAATATTTTTATTGCAGCATATGTTTTCAAGGGACAATTCACTAAAAATTACCTAACATACTGATGCTAGTATATCGTAACATTATAATATTAATAATGCCAAAGATTTATATAGGCAATTACAATTCAATGATTAAGGGTACTGAGCATTATTACCCCTGCTTTTCTTGTTGTTTTTGGTATTTTTCTTTGTTACTTTTATTAGTCTGCATCATATTCAACATCGTTTATTTATTTATTTTTTTTTTATATTAATGACTAGTTTTTTTCATTATTTTTTCTTTTTGTCTGCTTCATTTCGAAGGTCGTCACGCCTCCAAAGCATGAAGGCGATTACCCTATGTTCATTGTTCGAGACGGCCGATGCGAGGAATGGAATGCCAAAGCTAGAGAGGTGACAAATAAACCAGAAAGATACCTGCGAGTACGCCATGTGGACGAAAATGGAAGAATAATTTCGCCTGTCCGGGAATCTGAGGACTTTGTGTTTCTGGAGACTTAACCTGTCTAGATTTGCAAGTCATTTCTAATTCTCTACAGTGTTCTTAACTTTGTCGGTACCTTCGTTATATACCATGTAATAACGGTTTGATAATAGTAACCCAGGCACCTACTCATTATAATAATAATAATTATTCAATTATCTATACTTTATTTTTTAATTTATGGAAATAAAACTGCAATATAATTTATTTTTGTGATACACTACCATTTTGTTTATGTAATGTTTGATTAACTGGTGTTTTATTTGATGTTTTATTGAAATGTTCTCTTTTTAAACACCGATATTTATCTTAAGGAATAATATTCAATATTCGAATCGCTTATTTATTAGTGGATTTTAAGCTTTCAGAAAACATGAAAATGTTTTCATCACCAGTATACATACATATACAGAAAAATTGTGCCATGTACCTAATAAAACATAAAGATGGAAAACTTGTGGAGTGGATAATAATGATGATATGATAGGATAAAAAAAATTTATTTTATCTGGATGTATTTGATTTTCGCTGACTAGTTTTCTCTGTTGCTTTATTATAATCTCTGTCCAGATTAATAAATATTTTTTGACAAAGAAACTTGTATGCCCATATATAGTCATGATGTGCCTATATATGGCCATGATGTGATGTCATCATGACCATACTTAGGCATGCTACATGATAGTCTGAACAGGGCTTTAAGTAATATGTTGACACTGCCATTACTTGCATCAACTAATTTAACTATAACAATTTTTATTTTAGAAAACTAAGAATAAAGTGATCAATAAAGTATATAAATATATCTCTTTAACAAATATTTTAAATATAATAAAATGTACAAAAAATATGGTATTTCTGTGATATCCTTTGGATTTCCATATAGCAATGATGTAGCTACCCGATACCCCAATTACAGTCGGTTCCTGGTAGGTACAAACACCATGGCGGTGATTACTTGACTGTGGCAATTAGAGGATATGAAGCGCAATTAGAAGAAGGGGGGGTGGGGAAGCCCCACATTGCCTGTACAAAAAGGACATGGCATTCTTCTAAGAGTAGAAAGACCAGTAGAATACACCAAAACCTAGCAAGTTAGAAAATGTATTTCTTTAACTCATAAGTGTCCTATGTGAACTCACTTGTTTTATGCAATATCAATTCCTGGGGAAGCCCCACATTACCTGTACAAAAAAGACATGGCATTCGTCTAAAAGTAGAAACACCAGTAGAATACACCAAAACCTAGCAAGTTAGAAAATGTATTTCTTTAACTCATAAGTGTCCTATGTGAACTCACTTGTACAATATCAATTCCTGACCCAAAGGTGTTTCATAGGCAGGTTCCACTACAGCACAAACTGAAATTTAAATAGTCCAAAATAAATATTAAAAAAAAAAAACAAACTAGGCTGCATGAATAGGCCTACAAATCAAAGTTAAGGTAAAATAAATGTTACGGTAAAATAAATGTTACGGTGAAAAGTCCTCTTTCTATCACATTCGTGATGGATTGCCAAGATGCATGGGGCCACAACACTTTCTCGCCCTGGGGCCCTGTGACTTGTTGTTATGCCACAGGCTATAGAAGACTGACATTACTACTATTATTATATTATTATATATTTATTGAATGTTATATACTTGGTTGTTTGTCTTACCATAGATTTTAAGTGCTCAGTGAGGCTATACCATTTGTATTCTATTTTCCTCTTTGGATTTCTTCATGTGCCTAATGTAAATACTGTACCATTCTTGATTAAAATACGTTTGATGTTAACTGCTTAATTGGAGGCTTGTGTGTTTGTATTTTTCTTTATCTTTGGGCTATTGTATTTGTACCTTAAGTACATTGTATGTATGTACCTTAAGTACATTGTATGTTGTACCTTAAGTACATTGTTTTCCTTGTATATATTATTCTTGGCTTGTTTGATTTTGAAGTGCTTAAAAACTCCTGTGTTTGTCGTTCGATTTCCTGGTGTACCTACAGACAGTATATATTTCCTGTGTATTTCTTATTCTTGACATTAAATGCATAGAGTCTTCTTTGTGTTAAATGCTATAAATAATACATCAAACATATTAATACTATTTCATTTTACTGCTATTATTATTTGTTTATTATTAAATATTTTACTAGTTTTGTATTATATTATTTGTAGTAATATTTTGGTTAATAGTAAAAATATAATGTAAAATAATAGCATATTATTATTTTGTAGTTATTATAATAGTTACTTGTGAGAATTTGATTATCTATACTCTAGGTATTCAACCTTATTAAGTTGGTGGCCATTTTCAATCTGTTGAGACCAGTGGCAGTGTTTTATTTTAACAGAATGACACCCCCTCAAGCCTGCTCCCCGTATCGGTCACTGGCTGTTGGTGCCGCCAATGGTTAGAAAATGCATCATCTATGCGCCCCTCACTTAATCATCCCTCATTAGTCCCCCTCCCCATGTCATTACTCTATGCCACTAACAGTGAGCTAAACTCAGAAAAAGTCAGACACTTGTTGACATTGCCAGAGTAAGTGGTCGTGTTCTATTAACAGAAAAAAATTTCTATGTAACAAAAATCGGCTGGAAAAATGATTTATTTTTTAGAAGTCGCGCGGGCCGCATTCAAATTTTTGGCGGGCCAAAGTTGGCGGCAGGCCGGAGGTTGAATACCAGAGATCTATACCTTCAATAATGTGTTTCACTTAATGGGTTTTCTGTGGCAAACAATTTTTTAAAAATCTAATCAATCGATTACGAGTAAACATCTTTCTTTGTCTTTCAGTCTGACATGTGTGTACAGTAGTTGTTCAATGTTTAATCTTGTTTGAAATTAAATGTTCCTTGTTATTTTTAAAACCTATTACTATATTTATTCAAAATATATTCCTCTCCCGAGCCTTATTTGAAATGAACGCCTCCCTTGAATGAAAGCCCGGGGCATTTATTTTTCTTTGAATAAATTACCCATTAGTGACAGTAAACAAATCTAATGGAAGACATCATTCACAACACATTGTAGTTTTGTTCTACTCCAGTAGAATTACATTTTTCTAACTGCTCAGACATTTATTCAAATAAATATGGTAGTTCATAAGTAAATAATAGAAACGTGGTGTGGGAACTTCCTTTGTATTTGCATTATGTGTTGGTCTGTAGCAAGTGTCTTGGGTTGTCGGTAACACTAACATGAAGTTTTAGTACTAACATACGCAATCTCGTTTTCCAAAATATCCTTTCATTTTTGGACCGGTTAATGTTTAAAGGTATAATATGGGATGTCTGTTAAGTTTCTTAACTGTTTGTACATAATTATTTCTTGGAAGCATTAGGGAATAGGTCTGTACTGTAGAGGTTGTACCTGATTTTGCTAAAGCAATGGAAATACAATGTATATAGAATACGAAAATATTAAATTATCTCCTAAATATCATCTTAATCTTTGCTGAGTAAGGTAGTTATTTTCAGTACCCAACAGGTGAAAATCCTATATACAGTATAATATTTCTTATAAACTTATGTTAGTGAATTTGAAATCCTTTATTTGGTGATTTATCTGCTTTCTAACAGAACTTCTTACTGTAAGTGCTGTTTTACATAGATAGCAACGCTATAACCAATAGGCCATTTACTAATATTGCTATTTTTTATTATTATTATTATTATTAATATTGTTGTGAATATTATTGTTGCTCAACAGTGAGGTTTTGTTTATTAAACACTGCATGTAAGTTTTGTGGTGTTAGAGATGAGTGAAATATATGTGAATTAAATTTCTGCAAATTGTTTCCCTGGTATCAACATTGGACAATTCATTTATTGAGTTCAAACATGTAAATATAAAAAGTTGTATAATTTGTTAAATATTTGAAACTATAATCATAAAATTATATATTATATTATGATTATTAAGAAGTGAAAGAAAAGATGAAAGGTACTCATATTAATGTTATTGTTGATGATTATTATTTTTTATTATAATGAAACAGAATTGTATTTAACTAATGATTTTAATATCATTTCTATTTAAAATTAATGAGTATTTATTTTTAAAATGTTATTAATTTAATTGTATTTTAATTGTTTGATAGTTTATGGTATTATTAACATTATTTTAATTATTATCATTCAGTGATATTTATAACAATATAAATTCATTTCATACCAGAACCCAGGGGTGCAAAATTTTTGTTATCTTGCCGCCCAAAAATAACCGCTAAAACATTTTGGGCAATAATTTTTCTTTATTTCTTGGTTTTTTTTTTTTTAATTTTCCAAAAGGGGGTCCTGCCCAGCCATCCAAAATCATATTTAATAACTACAATATACATGCCTTTACTTAATCAATAAATATTATTATAAAATATCAATAATTTTATACCATGATTTTCAATGAATTATTACGTTAACTTAATTCCATTCAATTTCATTTTAATTGCCCAAAGCAATTTATATTAAGAAATGTTGTTACTAAAAAATACATAGATTTAAAAAGTTTAAAAATATAAAATACTTGAAAAAAATTACATACTGGCATATGTAATGACAGTCATTAAAACAGTTTCAAACTGTACTACAGTATACAGTAGTTTCTGTGTTATAATAATTTTACAAGCTAACACCCCCTTCACTTAATCATCAAGGCCCTCCCCCCCCCCAAGAGAAAGTCTGTCTCTTATACACATCTAGATGTGTATAAGAGACCGATGTAATTGTTGTTTTTTTTTTTATTTTAAGATCTAGATTATCTTTATTAACATTTTATGATATGCAATTAGTAAAAATTGTATGCGAGTATTCAGAGTAAAAAAATAATAAATGTGGCAGCATAAAATATGTTTTGAAATTATAAAATGGCTAATGTTGCGTCAGTCAAAAACATCATGTACATATGTACCCAACCCTGGTAATTCTTTTTGTGCCATTTTTCATTATTGAGTAAAATTGTTGTAACTGTGCACAATAACTTATACCTTATAAGGCCAAAAAAAAAAATTGTTTGTTTGCCCTCCTCCACACGCCCCTAACTCACTGAAAAAAATAGGGGCGGAAAAACAAAAAAAGATTTTAAAAAGTTTGTTTTTTTAGCTTTTTTCTTTACGAATTAAAAAAAAATGTGAGTGAATTTATCTTTATTTTTTGCCAGATGGCCTACAAATTAGTCTAAAGTTGTTGTCTGATGTAAGATATTGCCATTCTTGGCCTCTGTGGGTTATTTCTATTCCATCTGATGAGTATTTTAAAAAAAAGTATAAAAAAATATTTTTTCCACCCGCCCATGTTTATCATTTTAAAAAAAAAGTAGGGCAAACAATTTATTTTTTTGGCCTAATTATCCTAGTCTTGTATCTGATTCCTCTTCCTCATAACTATGATGAAGCTGTACAGTACTGTACTAAATTTTGTGTAAAGTCTTATACGCTTTAGACTTGGCATTTTCTTGGTTGCTCTGTGCAAAGAGAACTGCAAGAGGTCCAACTCTTGTGGTTTCGTTAGAACGTAATCCTATTTCAAAAAGCATTGCCACGGGGTGTGTTCTTAAAAGGCAAGTTTCAAGCAAACTCTATTCGAATTCTAAAAGGGCGCCCCCTATCATGTGGCAGTACTTTTTTTAAATGTTCCATTGCGTGCATACAAAATCAGGGCAGTCGGACCTCTAAACAGTTCTATACTGTACTCTTTGCTCTGCCCCCTATTGAACAGTCTGGTTGCTTTTCCTAGGCACAATTTTCTTGGTTATACTAAAGATAATAAATAGCAGAAGATAGAGCAGCTTCCCAAAATAGTGGAACATTCGGTCGAAATGCATTGTGAGTAAATGGAGAAAAATTTTACTGCATCCGCGCGGCGGCGCTATATAGTAATAATAAATGCGCCGCTCTGGTTCGTTTTTTCCTGTAGTTTCTCCAATTAGTAAAATGTTCAAATTTTACTGCATCCGCAGGAGGGCAGATGTTCCATCAATTTTAATGCAAGTACGCGGAACAGCTCATTCTTCTGCTATTTAAGTTCTTTGGTTATACATACTGTAATTTGACCATTACACAGATTGTTTCCACTTCATGTCTCGGGGTTGGTCTCCAGTTAGAGGGCTAGCTTTGTGTTAAAAGGTTGAAGATTGTTATTTGGGTCTTTGGAAATG
Source organism: Anneissia japonica (assembly GCF_011630105.1). Lineage (NCBI taxonomy): Eukaryota > Metazoa > Echinodermata > Crinoidea > Comatulida > Comatulidae > Anneissia > Anneissia japonica. Next base: position 1,535,297 of record NW_022704401.1, on the reverse strand, counting down.
TGGTCTCGAATTAGAGGGTCTCGTATTGGAGGGTGCACTGTACATGGTTATTTTGACAAAAAAAAAGTTTGTAAATGTTTATAGTTTATATTGTTGATTAATGTAAAATCGTTCTTAAAAGTGTTTGCTTATTTTGTTGATGGTAAAAGTAGTGGTGGTTCCAGAAATTTACCAACAGGGGGATCGGTCCAACAATTGTAGTTTGATCCAAGGAAATAAAAGGGGACATTTTATGGTTTACAAGAAAAATTATCCATTAGGGAATATTTGGAACAGTAATCACAGTAACTTGTTTGGATTTTCAAAAAATTATTTTAATACCGTACTAATCTCACATGGCCTCTAATCACAGGACTAGGTCGTCGGACCAAAAATAAAAAAAATAATAATAATTTGCCTATTCAAATAACACTATTTTGATTACCAATCCCTAATATTGTCGTCTAAATTGACATTTAGGACCAAATTAAGCCATAAAAACTCTCCCTGTGAACCCTAACTGGGATTTTTTTTATTCCGGGCTGTTGACCGAGGCTTCATCGTCGCCTTGGTTTGGACCCCTCCGTTGGACACGTCAGGCCCCTTGTTGGCAAATTTCCGGCACCACCGCTGACCACCACTACTGTAAAGCACAGACTTTTATATTTGCTGTAACAGTGATCAATAATAATTACTGAGTAGAGTTAAAGATCTTGAATAATTATTTAGTTTTGTGTGATTGCAGAAATTTATGATCACATGAAAAGAGAATATACATATGTACATAGTAAATAATAATTAATTTAATAAAATACAAACCGATATGTGTAGTGTACAGAATTTGTTATTTGCAAATATGCTTTGATAGAACTATTTTATTATTATCATTCGACCAAAAAAAAATAATTGTGTTGTCCAAGCAACGAGGTATGTGGAAGTCAGGATCGGTATTCTAAATATAATACTGGCACTTGATGTAGTAATATATAATCACCAACATTATAAAGGCTAAGTTTTTAATTAGTCAACAGGCAATATATATACAAAAACATGCTTCTCATCCCTCCCATGTTATATTTGGAACACTTTTTTACATGAATGAGAAAGAACCAGGTGTGGTGCCAGGAGCTGCCCGACGGGGTCCAATGTCACCAACCAGGAAAAGACTGACGAGAACGTAAGAGGGGCGGTGTCGGGCGTCGCTCTTAATTTCTCATGTGGAGGCCCAGCTCTCCCCTACAGGGCCCCATTGGCAATGCCTAAAGATCCTGATGGGATCAATCGTCCTGATAAGAAATGTGTAAATAATACTTTATAAAAAACAAGCATATCAAATACTTTAAAACAGAACTGAAAAAATATGTTTCAACTTTGCTCAATTACTAAATATAAATATCCACTATCTACAGTTGGAATGTATAATCATGAATGTTGATAGTTCAAACTTTAAAACATCTTTTTTTAAAACAAAACTTTAGTAAAAAAAAAACTTCCTTCATAGAATGTAATAGGTAGGTAGTATGCTAAAAAAAAAATCAGTAATCTTTCTGAATTGAATAATGGTTAATATAATAACAATTAACAACCAAACAAAGAGGCATAAAAAAAAACATTTTTCAAGTGCATTTAGATGAACATTTTAAGGAACAAACTTCATCGACAGTGAAAAACGGAAAACAAAAACTACTAGTGTTTGTGCAGCTAAAAATTGTTTGGCGAAAACAACAGTATTATTCTTAGATATACTTCATACCAAAAGCAAGTATGTATTTCATACTTAATAGAGGATATTGTACTTTGGTACAAGTATTTATGTAACAGACAGATAATTAAATAAGTCATTTTCATGTAGTTTTTTTTAGAATATTATCTCATTTTTATAGAATATATGTCAAAATGCTACACTGAACATCCTAGAATAAAAGAATAGAATCAATCAAACTTCAAAAATACTTGACCTAAATCTTTTGTATGATAGTAGGATCACTATCCCTTATTTAAAATGTTTGTATCAGCCAATGTGAGTCATCATATTGATTATTTTTAATAAATATTATGTAATATTGCAATATTGAAACACAATGGAATGAGGCAAGCTTTTGCAGATTGTTTCAACAGCTGTTCATTTGGTGGGTAATCAATTAGTGATTTTCTCAACACAGCCACCAAACATACTCCTCATCATACAATGGTTGTGCTTCTCCGGTGTGGTGAAGACGGGAGCTCCTAGACACATCTTTCCGACGTAGATGATGGACCTACAATTAGGGCACTTTAACAGATCAGTCACGCACTGCATCCCGAACGGGTTGTCAGGCTGATGCAAGACAATCTCAACGGTAGCTTCCATGTAGGCACTGCAGTGAGGACACTCTCCCTTGGCAATGACATCTGCCAATGCGAGATCCATCATATTCAGGAAACCTTTGTCAATAGCAGAACAAAGACATCTACTGATACTCTGCAAGTGAGTGGCACCAATTTTCTTCAGCCACAAGTGGATTGTTCTCAACCTTGTTTGATCGTTGCTCTTCGATGATTGCGTTGGGTCCAAAATTCGGTCAACGAGAACTTGCTTACGGCCAGCAATCTTCAGTCCTTGATTCCAGCACAAACGTCTCAGTTCAGACATAGTCTTCAACTGCAAAGCAGATAGAAGCCTCTGTCTACAGGAAGCAACTTCTGCAAGATATATTAAGTCATTTTAATATAGGGTTATATTGTCTCAAGACTGGTAAGAAAAGATAAACCGGTTTCGATGAATAATTTTTGGCCATGGACTGATATATACAGAAAAACATATGAATATATACAGAAAAACATATGAAGAATGCATTTGCAGAATCATAGCTTGATACAATGATAAATGTAAGGAAGTGGGCAGTAGCATCGCCAGCGTCTGAAATCTGGAGG
>NW_022704401.1:1503390-1532390 GCF_011630105.1 Anneissia japonica | reverse complement strand
GACGGGAAATTTTAGGTTGGAAAAATGTCTTGAAAGTGGTTCAGGGGGCCAAGCCCCTGAAAAATATGACAATTTAGGGGTTTCAGAGGCTTATTTAATAGATAGATTGTCTACTAATATATAAAAATACATATCATTTTTTTCTCCCCAATGAAGTGTTTTTCTTCTTTTTTTGTGGGGGGGGGGGAAAGAAAATTATCTAGCACCGCCACTGGAAGTGGGTTCTGATTGTGTGCCGTTCTTGTGTATTATACTATTGATGTGATATATTTGAGGCAAATTAACTATCAACTTTTTGCGTGAGTTATACAGTATAATTTGCCTATGCATGACATATAGAGTAGCATACATATAAATATTTTTTTATTATATGATGATATCCAAGCCTAATTCTTGTGACTAACCTGAAGACTCATTGGGTAGCTTGTTGTGTTCGATAGTCTGTGTTGACTTCCTCCCCTTTACCTCTTCCTGCTCTGGCAATGTCCTGCAAACATCATCTTTATTTCTAATGGTTATCACTGCAACTTTCTCAATTTGGTGTTGATGGGTATCCACACCTGAACTGTAGGCTGCAGCAACAGATGTATTCTGAGACATTCCAATGAACTTGTAGATATTGTCTGGATGAGAGTTTCCATTTAGCTGTTGGGTATTATTTATATCTGGAGGTGGTTGACATTGACTCCAACTAGTTTTGATGTTATCATGAGTAGCTGAAATGCTGTATCTTTCCTGGACAGAATACACAGATGAGATTGTTGGAATATTGGCAGGTTTCGAGTCAGATTGATTCATTGGCAGGTTAGGTTTGCTCCACATTGCAGTACCATTGGATATGTACTCTGCACCAGTTTGATTTGAGTGGTATTGGGAAGCAAAAGAAGGTGTTGTTTCTGACACTAGCCAGTTCTGATATTCCGCTTTGTTCTGATCAATAGAGCTGGTAGGCACTCTGAAGCTCTCTATCCTGGGAAGGTTATTTGCAGGGGAGGGGAACAGCATGAATCCAGGTATAAGATGTGGTTGTATGAGTGTTTGTGAAGAATAATATGGAGTAGCACCCCTACCATAATATTGCCGGTCATGCTTGGATGTCTCTAGAGCATTACCTTCACTGTTATATGTGGTACACTGTGGATAACTGGACATAACAGATCCATACTCAGCATATGACTGCAGTCCAGTAGTGTTAGATCTTGATGTAGTGTCATTTGTTTCATTACTATGGTATTCTCGAGTATATGGCTGTAATTCTTGGTGCAGCTGACCTCTGACAACATGGAGAGGAATTTGTGAATCACGGTAATCTCTACCTCCTAGGTCCACAATGTCAAAATGTGTCTCTGTAGAGTTACTTAAAATATGTGGCACATACGTTTGATGCTTTTCATGACTTCCACCATGGATAGGGATAGCCCTAGTGTGGTTAAGAGGCAGGTGATATCTTCTGCTGAGGTGCATATTACCTGAATGTGATGTTGGGTTACTAGGAACCTGTGGTGTATGAAGTTCTTGCCTTCCATCGCAGACAGGCCCAGTGTGACTGGCATTTTGCTGATGTTCTCTGCTGCCTTGGTCCTCATCACAAGACTGTGCCACATTTGGATTACTTGGAACTTGTGGCATGTGGAGACTTGTAGGTCTTGTGTAGTTAAAAGGCTGCTGATAACCTCTACTTAGGTCCTGATTATCAGAATATGGAGTTACAAAATTTGCTGTTGCTAAATGGTTGCATGATATAAATTCTGTCTTCTCAACATCTGAATGACTTGAATCCATTTTACAGCTTACTGCTAGGTAATCAATACCCGTACTACTAGAAGTTTTTTTTTTTTTTTTTGAGTTTCACTGAAAAGAAGCATTAACATACAGGTTGATTTGATTGATTTTCGAGTCTTATTAATCCTGTAAAAATTACATATATTTTTTTTAATGAAAGAATGTTGAAATTCCTGATAGCTGGAAGACCAGTCTCTCTGCCATTTTCTCCCCGGGGAAGGGGAGAAACTTGCACTCCTAATCGCCTCGCCTAGCTAGAGAGTTCCGTACTTGCAAGAAGTTATTGGTCTAATTTTTGGCGCCACCAATTCAAAGTAAATCCCTAGTTTGAAGTTGAGCAGTAGGCCTAAAAATCGGCCTTTGATCATAAAATCTGTAATAAAATTATATTTACCTTTTTGCCAGTGTCTCCTTTGCAGTAATATAATACGCCCATGATCCTGGAAATTTTACATCATTCACGCTTTAAAAAGGGCAGCGAGAGACAAGTCCAGACTTCTTCAGCAACTTCCTCAGTACCTCGTCGCCTTAGAGCTAGAGATAACTTGCAAATCTGAATTTGTTGGCGGCACAACATTCAAAGTAAAGCACCTACTGTGAAGTTGAGCATTTTGATGATGGATCTTTAGGTATATAATTATTAATATAGCTCCATTCTACAATAAAATCTGTAATAAAATTATAGTTACTTTCCTGTCCGTATCCTTTGCAGTAACACACCAGTGAGCCACCTAATGTTACATCATCCACTCTTAGAAAAAGGCAGCGGGGAGACAAGTCCAGACTTCTTCAGTAACTTGAGGGCGCTTATAATAAATACACGGTAAAACCTCGAATTGAAGCCATGTGGTTTTTTTTTTTTTTTCCCAACTTTGGATGGGATTCTTATCAAAATGCATACGTTACCAACCGTCTCGGGACAGACGGGCCCGCATTTCAAAGTGATTTTGGATGAAACGCGTATTTTGCATGCGTGATTATATGTCACGCATTTAGAACAAGTCTCATGATAACAAATTATTATTATATAACAAATTATTATTATATCACGAATTCAGGGAAAATGTATTTAAAATTAAAAATTGGTTTTTATCAAAAATATAGACCTAAAAACGGTCAGACATGAGTGACTGAAACTGCAATTGTCAGCATCAAAACACGCACGCAATCAGGTAGGCCTAAGCTACAGTTTACGTGAATAGGGGCCATACCGTAATTAAAGTTACTAAAAATTGATCAGTACCGTACTCGCGCAAATAAGCGCCCGGGCGCTTAAAATATTTTTTGCACTTTCTGAGGGGCGCTTGTTCAAATGGGGCGCTTGTTCAAATGGGGCGCTTATTCGAACGGGGCGCTTATGAAAACAAAGTGGAAATTGAGAGGGCGCTTATGGAAATAGATGAAAATCGAGGGGTTCTTATGGGAAATTATTAAATTCAAGAGGCACTTTTTGAATGAAAAAAGATTATTTAGGCGGAAAAGATAATCGTCCAGAGAGCATGGCTCATGACAAAAATGCGTGAATATCATAACAGCAAAATAGCAGATGCAATTAGTGATGGTGGGTAGTGGTTAGCTTGTTGACCATCGGCCGATTGTGATTAGCAGGATGGCAGGATCATTGTATTTTTTCTTGAAAACTCAGACGAGAATGTGCTAAAGGTCAGAAAAAGAAAAAGCGGAGTAGGACTACGCATAGACAAATATGTAAAAAGTGTAAAGTTGGAAATATACTGTCTGTCCAGGGATCGGAGCTCTCACCAGTCCATGAGAAATATCCTCATTTTGATATTGACCTATAGAAGAATGTGTTTCCACTCTGCAGCTCAAATCATGTCAACAACCATAGTCCCGGGATTGATTGGCTTATTGACTTGCTAAAAAAAAAAATCTTATGAAATTATTCAAATTAGAAAGGGGCGCTTATTCAAACGGGGCGCTTATTCGCGCGAGTACGGTATGCGTACAGTTCATTTTTTATTTGAGTAATGAAATATTTGTAGACATAGTTCGGGTCCTCAAATTCAAAATACATTGAAACTCAAATTGTTAAAAATATTTTTGTTTATGTACCCCCTCCCCCCGTCGACTGATGCACTCACGCATTTCAAATCTCTCATGTTGGTTTTGAATGCTTTACATTTTGGGAATTAGTACTATAAAACAAATAGGGCTACTGTAAAATCAATCTGTATCACTGAGTGTATTAACCGACATTGAATCACCTAAACTACACTGTATAAGCCAAGTTTTGGTTTTTTTTTATAATTTTATTTAGTTAATTTAAAATTCATGTACAGTATATGTACCGTACTTTGCTATCTTGAAAAGCCAAGCCCATGGGTAATTTTGCAAACTAAAGAATTGTGAATTTTGTGGTTTGTTTGTGCCCACAATGGTTGGAGCTGAGGTGAGAAAATTTGAGGAAATAGTACCTCTCGAGATGGCCGGAAATGACACTTTTATATAATAAAATTCATCATTATCACATTACCATTATAGTCAAAATAAAACGCCAACAAATTTCTCATGATCTTTAATCAGGGATCTACTTAATATCCAGGACAACTTAGGCCTAATTATAGCTTACTAAGCTTTAACTATATATACTATATTGTGATCAACAAATCACAACTTTTTTCGCATTTGGCACAATTTCTTCACTTTTTATTGTTATTAATATTAATATCAATTATTACTATTGTCATCGTCATCATTGTTATTATTATTATTACTATTAGTAGTAGTATTATTAAACAAAAAATTAAAAGAAACTTGCAAAAGGATAAAAACGAAATTGAACCACAGTATCGCATTTCTATCTTAAAAGACCTGGCCTGAGATTTATGGATTTAAGATTTTTTTAAATCACGCTTAGGCCTATGTGTTCTATTATGCCTATGTAAAACGTGTACTGATGCATATTTACATGTTTAGAAGTATTCATCTTGAGTGATCCCAGGAAAGAATTTGTATTGGCTCAAGAATAAGCTTAAAAATTTTAACACTGTGTATATGATTTGATTGTTCAACTTCATTTGAAGTTTTTTTTAATTTTCAATTTTGCTGTTGGTTGGTTGATTGATTGACGCATCTGATTTTAGATGCTGAGATTTAGAGTCTCTCTTTGTTGGCATTGTTTATTTGTAGCTATAGATAGGCCTATCCCTATTATTTGAGCACCAGTGTGACCGGCCGGCGATTTTCCCTTCACATTACCTGTAAACGATGCGGCGATGAGTTTGGCGTTTTTCCCTTTGTAGTTTTTATGTTTCGGTTTTAATTTTGATTGATCCAAAGACAAACATGCGACTCAGTGGCGGATTTAGGGGTGGGGGTGAATAGGGTGGCTAGCCATCCCCCTTCGGTGACCTCGAAAAAAATATATAGGCCTAGTCACTTGTCTTGTGGGTGTACTTCTCATGTATAGGCTATCCTCGTAAAACATACACTTTCTATTTTAAGCTTAACTTATTTTCAGATGTCATTCTAGAGCGTCTAGCCTTCAACTAATTCCAACAACTCAAATGGAAGGCCCATGCCTCCCCATGATCAAGGAGGGACAGGGGGACACGTCCCAAACTATTGTTAAGGTTGAGAGTTGGTCCCTTACATTTCGTCCGAAATGATAATAATTTCATAAATCTAGAAGATGCCTGAAGATTGTTGAAATGAACTGCATAAATGACCCAGGTTTACGAAAGTGTGCTGTACAACCGGTACTCTATCTCTGCCCACAAACATCTGAAAACCGAAAGGTCCACTGATTAATCTCAGATAAGAAAGTATAATACATACTCCGAGTATTGAAATACACGCCATCGTGTTGGGATTCAATATTTCGACATTAATTATGTCATCATCAGGAAATGATCATCATTCCTGATGATGACATAATTAATGTCGAAATATTGAATCCCAACACGATGGCGTGTATTTCAATACTCGGAGTATGTATTATACTTTCTTATCAAACATCTGAATTACTTATAATACACGACTCTTGTGCGCGTGCCTTTATTATAATTTGAGAAGTATGAGAAAAAGCGTGTAATAACAATAAGATTGGTTTTTGGAACATGGTAAAGTAAATTAAAAATACATCAATGACAATTGAGTTTTAATTTCAATGGAAATTAACAGCGATTAATTTGATCGATGATGGTGAATTTTATTATAAAAGAGTGTCATTTCCGGCAATTTAGGTACTATTTTCCCAAATGTTCCCACCTCAGCCCTTGTGTGGACTAATGTCTCCGAAGTAGGTGGCTAAATTAAGTACATCAAAGACAATGTTTTTAATATTTATTTTTTATAGTACATCACTGATATTAATTAGATATCTATGGTTGCCGAAATTCGCTGGTAAAACATAATGAGAAATTTGTTGGCGCTTCATTTTTACTATATAATGGTGATGTGATGAATTTTACTATATAAAAGTGTTCCGGTCATCTAGAGCTACGCCTAACAAAATGACATTATTATTATTATTATTATTATTATTATTATTATTATTATTATTATTATTATTATTATTATTATTATTATTATTATTATTATTATTTCCTAAAGTTTTCGCACATCAAGCCCAACCATGGTGACAGTGGCGGCGCTAGTGGGCGGCGGGGGGGGGGGGGGGGGGGGGGGGGGATTGAGCCCCACATCGGACAAGTCAACCCCCCCCCCCCCCACCACCGGACAGAGCTCGTCGGGCAGTACTATAAAACATATCAAAATAGGCCCACACCAAGCCAACACATGTCTGTCACAGTCTGAGAGTGCCATTTTCGGCCATCCAGAGGTTGATATTCTTTAAAAAATCTCATTTGGGAGGGGTACCCCTTCTCAACCCCTTCCTCCAGCTCGAGTCTACGAGCTCAAGTCCCTCCTGTCGGACAACTTAGCCCCCTCAGAAAATATATCCTAGAGCCGCCACTGCATGGTGGGTCTGAGGCGGGTGTGTGCTCACAAAATGTCCCCCTCCCCTCACCTTTCGAAACAGATCTGCGCCTCTGTCAAAATCACTCCCCCACCCCCCGCTTGGTGCTTCGCAAATAGGATTATCCATCCCCCATTGCCCTTTCCATTTTTATATCTATACTGTTTAATCTAGCCTATGCTTTGAAAAGATTTGGAATAAATTTATTTTCATTTGAAAAAAAAAATTGAATTGAATTGCTAAATCCTAGATCCGCCACTAACTTTAGTAGGCTGCATTCAACACGTTTCCAAACGCCCGTTAATTGGCGAGGATAGTTTGTCTGTGGTAATAATTTTCAATTTATGGAAAGCTAAGAAATAAAGAAATACCTGATTACAAAGAAATTATAGCTTTATGCACCGGTAATTCGCTTTTATCGCTTTGTTATGCACTTTAATACAATATAACGCGTTTCATACTATATCGACGCAAACGTATAGTAGCAAAAGCGTTTACTCGGTACACAGGCAGCAGCAGTGTATGATGCATGCATGTCGTAAAAGAGGTATATTTGGTATACCAAAACGGACTTCGGTCATGTTCCAACTCCAGAGCTCTTATCTGTGGCGGATCCAGTAAACGGAAAGCTGAATACGGAATTCATAGATTCTTCTCATATAAAATATATGAATTCCCATTGAATGAAAAAAAAAATCACCATCAAAACACTAATTTCAATATGAATTGAATGAACAATCCTGTCTAGGAATTACGCCCGCAAAAAATAAAATAAAAAATAAATAAATAATAACAATAATAATAATATGTACGTTTCGTGTGGGAATCGAACACACGACCTCCAGGTTTGCTATTCATTATCCACCATCAACTAAACTGCCTTTAAAAAAAAATTGGTTCGTGTGGGAATTGAACACACAACCACCAGGTTGAACAAACAACATCCAGGTCAACTAAACTGCCTTAAAAAAAATTTAAAAGAAACTGGCTCGTGTGGGAATCGAACCCACGACCTTAAAAAAATAAAAATAAATAAAAAAATTTGCCCCGTGTGGGAATCGAACCCACGATCTCCGAGTTTACTACTCCTGATCCAGCATGACTAAACGGAGGGAGGTAAACCGCGGCCCCTAAACCATATTTGCGATAAACCTAGTACCACACCAAGTACCAGTTAGTCAACTCTAATCTTATTAGAAAAAATTCTTCGTATATATACACTACAGGTTAATATTACGCATGGTCATGGTGTCAAAAAAAATGGGCCGTGGGCCAAGAGGGTTTATTTTTTGTCTAAAAATGTATAATTAAATGTATAATCGATTTATGATTGTTATCATCTCCATAACTTACACACTTTTTTTTAAATAAACAAAATTGTTGAAAAAATTCATTATGCAAATTAGAAAAAAAATAGACCAATCATGTTACGGGATTGAATGTATTGTACTCGTTGATGACGTCGCGAATTGCGAAATAACAACAAACAACAACCTTTCATGTCCCAACCTGGGAACCAGTCAATTCGAGCGGATGCCAATTCGAGCGAAGGCCAATTCGAGCGAATTCGAGCAGATTTTTTTTCGAGCGGATGCTAGTTCGAGCGGAAGAATAATAATAATAATTCTGGGTTTATATAGCGCCTCCCGTTGACACAACTTGTGCGAACAACAATCTGTGCGAGTTATATACTAATTACTTTAGAATTTCTATTATTTCTATTTTTGAGCTAACAATTTGCTCAAGCTTTGCCTTGGAGGCAGGGGAAAGCCCCAGTCGGTTCCGGGGAAGACGCCTGTAGCCTTATGTATAGCAAGTCGTATTTAATGGATTTTTAGGTTAACAAATAATAAAGTTCTATTTGTTCTGAATGTATATGGTAAGTGAATCCTATTGGGAATAGGAATTTCCTTTATAGCCTGCCATCTCTATTTTAGAGTAAATAAATAAATAAAATAACATACCCACATTCATAAAAATAATGATATATCTGAAATTATACTAACTTAGTCAATGTTATCCTTTCCACAAGTTTAAAAAAAACAGTAGGTTTTGAACTTCAGAGGAAAATTGGTATGATGTCATTATTACTGTACTGTTACTGTAAAGGGGCGGATTCAAAATTGTTCAAAGGGAGAGGGGGAACACAACAGTTCCAGAATAGATAAATAAGTAGCACATAACATTAATATGCATTGACATTTTTTAAAATAGTGGCAAAACCGCCCCTGTCTCACACTACTACACCATTCATTTGTGCACCTTCTGACTCACCTACATACGTAAAAATAATTTAAATGGTGATTAACAATTACACAGTTAAAGTTGCTCCCATTTACAAATATAGGCCTAAATCGTAAATCTACAAATACAATTACAAAATTATATAATACAATTACAAATATATTTTGCTTTTTTTAAATACAAAACCCCAATCAGTGGCGGATCTAGAGGGGGTGGGTGTGGTGGTGGTGGTGAATAGGGTGGCTAGCCACCCCCCTTTGTTTACCGTAAACAAAAAAATAATGGTCACTCGTCTTGTGTGTGTGCTTCTCGTGCACTCTAGTAAAACATGCACTTTCTTTTTTAAGCATTTCAATTTGTTGATTGCAGTTTTCTCAGGGCATTGCCGATTTATTCAGCAAATTGGGGGACTTCGCTTCGCATCGTTAAAAGCTATATTAACTATTAGCATATTACAGTGGCGGATCCGGGGTGGGGGTGGTTCAGGGGGTTCGGACGAACCCCACTATGTGAAGAAACGTAACAAAATACTATGGGTCCTGGCTTACAAAATTCATGCTAACTAGACGTGGATCCAGACCTTCGCCCACTGCGCCCAGGCAAAGGTCAGGGTGAGAATTCAAAATAAAATGTTGACCATTTTTTTTCCAACAATCATACTTACTTTCCTTGACACTTATTTTGAACATTACCATTAGGAAAATGTTTAAATCCCCACTATCCTATAGAGTACACTTTTAAACTGATTGTACTCTAGGCCCTACCAGAGAGAGAGAGAGAGAGGGGGGTATATTTCCAATACATTATGGTCTTCCACTTCTATAGCGCATGATACAGTGCATAGCAAACGTTATGTAACCACTAATAATACTTAGGTCCAGTGGCGTAGTTATGGACAGTGCAGTCAGTGCACAGCACTGGGGCCCGGGGCTATTGGGGGCTCGTTCAAGGTCTAATGATCTAAAAATATTACTTAACAAAAATCCTATTTAAACTTTAAAAGGACCCTTCAATAATAATAATAATAGGTTGTAGATGCTATATATTATTGATTATATTCATAACAATTTACCTATTACCTATTTCCCAAACGCTGCAAGTCAAAAAACAACAAAACAAGCCCTAACGTATACGATGCACTACTTAGTGTTGTGTAAGTTTTTAAAAACTTTAGATCACCATAACATCATGAATACATTTTAGATTCAATTCACTGCAAGTAGGTCGATGACTGTTCTATTATTGAATGGTAAATGTTATTTTCGCGACGATAGACAATACCTGGATTTGCGTCAGGAGAATCAATTAGGGGGCCTATATGTATTTTGCCCAACCTGTCGTGAAAATATATTGAATACTCAGTGCGTGATTCAATATACATTTTTAAATCACATTTCTAAAGCAATAAAATATCGTCACGCATATTTGTATTTGTGGTATCACTGTGTCCCACTATAGCCAATTTGGCAACCACTGGACACAATGAAAAAGAATAGGACTATCTTGGAAAATATTTAACAAGATATTTATAGTTTATCACTGTGTCCCACTATAGCCAATGTAGGGCACTGAAAAAATTTGTTGGATCATCCCCCCCCCCCCCCACCCCCCCCCCCCCGCGTGAAAAATTCGGGAAATATTGATGCGGGATAAAAAAAAAACTTTGCCGCATCAATTATTTTAACAGCATAACACAATGCAAATTTGTGACTTCAGATACATTTCTTTAAAAAACTATAAAATTTAATCCAGTTTTTATACAATATTTATTATTACTAGCGAAATATAAACAGTCCCTCCCTCATCAATTAAAACAAAAGCGAAATAATCAATTGTTCGGATTAAAAAAATAATTAAAAAAAATACGCCCTCCCTCACCGTTTATTTTTTTTTAAAGAGTGATAATCTAATAATTTTTTCTATGTGTTCTTAGTAGCCATTGAACACAATGAAAAAGAAAAGGATTAACTTAGAAAATATTAAAGAAGACAGTTATACTTCATCACTGTGTCCCACTATAGCCAATTTGGCAACCATTGGACACAATGAAAAAGAATATGATTTTTTTTTTAAATATTAAACAAGATATTTATAGTTTATCACTGTGTCCCACTATAGTCAATTTAGGGCACATAGGAAAATATTATTAGATCACTATTTTTTTAAATCAGAACAACTGCTTCTTTTAATAGATGAGGGAGGGACTTTTTTATTTGGCAAGAATATTGTAAATATTGTATAAAAACAGGTTTAATTTTTATTGTTTTTTTTTTTTTATAGAGAAAACGTATTTCCAATCACAAAATTACATTGTTTTTTATGCTGTTGAACAAATGATGCGGCCAAGAAAAAGAAACATTTTTTTTTAAATTTCCGCATCAATATTTCCCAATTTTGTTGACACGGGCTGGAGTGATGATTTAATAATATTTTTTTTGTATAGGCATAATTATGATCTGTTCATTGTGCGTTCGATTTTGATAATAATAAGATTGATAGGAGCACTGTATGATCAATGTGCGCCAAAATAAATAGATGGTTAACATAAAAAGTATGATGCCTATAAAAGTATGAATACTGCTATTGTTTCTAAAATTTGGTGGAGTAATGTAGTTCATGTGGTTATCATTGGAAAGTTATTGATCTATTAGTAAATTCTATAATCTGGTTGTTGTACGCATATAGACATATTTTTTACATTTTTCATATTATTTTTTTATTCATGTTCTTTGCAATTCATGACAAAGTAAACTCAACCATACATATTCAAAAACAGAGCGACGAAAAGGACCTCCACGAAACTCTTAGGAGCTTTTAAAATGGAGACCCGGTGTTAAAATTAAAGTTTGTTTAGACATAAAGACAGTATATAACTGCCTAACTACAAAGATACACACCGTCTCACCCCAACAGTCATATATTATTTGATTTACATTTATTTTGAACATTGCCATTAGGACATTGTTTAAATCCACACTAGCCAGAGCCATTCATTCCCATTACATTATGGTCTTCCATTTCTATAGCGCATAATACAGTGCATGACAAACGTCACATAACCACTACTAATTCCACCTTAATTCGGAGTCACTCAGCTCAGTCTTACATGTGTAAATGTTCGTATTGACACTGTGTTTTTAGCATTGTTAAACGAATGGAAATATATTTATCTTAACTATTGTTTTCAGCAAAGTGGCGTATCTATATTTTAAAGAAGGGGGTGCTGATGTAATGAGAGTCCACATCACGTCAGTACCATCGTGGTTGGCGGTGACGCAAAAATTTCAGTATTTCATACCACTGGATGCCCCAAAATGGAACTTACATTACCTATTGTATGATGTTTTTGACAAATTGAGTAAAAAAAACCCCAATTAATTACTTAGGTATCCGAAAATGAAATTTAAGTACTTACTATTCTAAAAACTACCATATTCAACTGAGCTCCACCATGGTTGCGGCTCAGGTGAGAACATTTAGAGAAGTTGAGACTCGTTAGATGCACAAAAAAGCACTTGAATAGTACAAAATTTACGATATCCACCTGAGACCCACCATGGTTTTGGGGTGCAGATGAGTCAATTGCAAGAATTTGAGACTTTATAGATGCCCCAAAACAACACTCGGATACTTGAGGCTGAGGTAAAAAATTTTAAGAATTATAGACTTTTAGAGATGCAGGAAAATGGCAAATACATAAAAACAACAAAAATTACTATATCCACAAAAGCCTATCCCCATCATAGAGGTGAGAAAATGTTAAAAATTGGGGAATTTTGATGCCGGAAAATGGCAATGTCATACATAAAAACTAGGAAAATTACCATATCCACCTGAGCCCCGTCATGTTTGTGGCTGCATGAGATAAAGTTGGAGAATGGCACCTTAATACTTAAAATTTATGTTGGTTATTTTTTAACATTTGGAAAGGGGATGTCAACGGGACGCAACTGCCAAAAAACTTGGCAGCGAAAGGACGCTACCAATAAACAATCAACAAACTACCGGGTTTCTGGGTTGTTTTCCAAGGTACTACATGGCTGAACTGTTTTTTACTTTAGGGTTAATTGGTAAAAATCGCACATAAATCACACGACGTCACTGACAACGCCGGGGACGGCAACTCGATCTTGAGATTAATTTTCCGAATAAAGTTATACTAAATAACTTCTAATGACGAACTATTGTCTTCAATTGTCTTTGTTGGTCATTCAACTGTCATTTTATCTATTTTTTTGGTGATATTACTATTCTCTATAATCTATAAAACACCCACATAACAACGTCACGTTAGAACGATGGGTGGGGACGCCGTGGTGACTCCGGTAGGGTCAATTTTCGTCAGGTATCAAGATTATAAACAGTTTCATTGGACTAAATTCATGCTTAAGTTAACCACATGCTTACCTATTATACTGACACTGGTTTCAAATCACGGTCAAGTAGTTAAACATCACCTAAAAATCACCTTATTTTGCGAATTAGCTCCCCCTTAACTGATCATCGAGCCCCCACCCCTACCCACCATCGCCCCCATCAGCTCCCCGCCCCCCATTTCAAGACATCTAGATACACCACTGACTTACATGGCCAGATGAATGGAAATGCTCAATCGATGTGCCACCAAATTGTAACCAGCCTTCACCATGCCCTCACGATGTCACCGGGGACGCAACTGCCAAAAAACTATTTTTGGCAGCGAGGACGCTACCAATAAACAATCAACAAACTACCAGGCTTCTGGATTGATTTGCAAGGTACTACATGCTTCAACTATTTTTTTACTTAGGGGTTAATGTGGTAAAAATCGCACACAAATCATACGACGTCACTGACAACGTCGGGGACGGCAACTCGGTTTTCGGATTAATTTTCCGAATAAAGTTATACTAACTTCTAATGACAACCTATTTTCTTCAGTTGTCTTTGTTGGTCATTCAACTGTCGTTTTATCTATTTTTCCTGTGATATTTTCGTCGGAAGATGATAAACAAGTTTCATTAGACTAAATTCTTGCTTATGCCACTGCGGTGGGGTTCCAGGCAGCCACGGATATTTGACGAATTATGGCGAATTTTTATTGCTTATTTGATAGGCATCGAGCTACTATAATATGACTTCATGTAGGCTATGTTTTCTAATGTCGAAATCAGCTTCAAAAACCAAAACATTTTGAATAAAACAAGAAACAAAGAGTCTGCAATGCAACCATCTAATTTCCTTACAAATCTTCTTTTTTTAAAGTGAAATTCTATATTATTGAAATTTTGCACGAAATCTGTCAACCACGATGTCAAGGTCGAGGTTGCTTCCCTATCGCGATGTATTCCAAGCATCATGAGGCTATCCAAACGAGCATTTGTCCTAACAGAACGCAAAATATTTTAAATTAGTGTCATTGAACTATTATTATTATTATTATTATTATTATTATTATTTTCATGCCTATTATTATTAGGCCTAGTATTAAAACTGTCTCTTATACACATCTAGATGTGTATAAGAGACAGGTTTTACATATTTGAGTTCGCGGCTAGAGATTGCAGACATTATCATCCTAATCTAATCGCGAATATTGTGTGAAATCTGGATCCATATAAATGCCTACATGAAATTGATTGAAAGCTCAAAAAAGTTTAATAATGATATGTGGCCGAGTTGACATGTGGACGAGTTGACTTGTGGCCGAGCTGACTTGTGGCTGAGTTGACTGTGGCCGAGCTGACTTACAAACACAAAGCAAAAGGTGAAAAGAAAACATTGAAATTACTTTGTTGTTTCAGGACCACAGGCTCAGTATAATATTAATATTATCATCTTCAAAAACCATGATGATCACTTCCTTCCGTATAATGGATCACATAAGCTCGGGGCTAAGATCCGGAAATTTCTGGCTTCTCAGTGTCTTCTTGGCTAGCCTAGGTATTCCCTAGCCTAGCTAGGCCTAGGCCTAGACCCCTAGGTCGAGTAGTCTAAGATAAAAATATAGGCCTAGGCTAGGTGGTGTACTGTTTCTTTAGGTGACTAGGCTTTGTAAGGCTAGACTAGGGCGTACCTAGCTATTCAAGGCCTGGTTTCCTAAAGTAGAAAATAAGGCAAGAAGACTAGGTAAAGGCTTTCATAGTTTTTCATATATTTTGTTTGGATGTTGAAATGTTGACTGAGGAGCTCATAATATCTCTGAATGTACATGGCCTGTGTAGGCCTAGGCCCTAGCTAGCCTAGCTTGGCCTAGTTAACTTCACTACACTATTATTATTCTAGAACCACCTAAGAAGCTAGGCCTAGGTCTACTGTACCCAGAATGTATAGTGAGGCCTGCATGGGGAATATATCCTCTGCACAAAAAATATGGCCTAGAATCCATCAATCCACGAAAATTAGGCTTTGACCTAATCTTAATATATAAACAATGTATTATGAAGTAATTATGATTTTGCATGCACCTGTTTTCCTAGCAATTTTCAATGCAAAATTAAGCTGGTTTTTGAGGTGTCATCCTTGCAATTAAAAACATTTACTGTATGGTACTGTACTGTAGTTGTTAATCCAGCATTGCATTTTTTTTACCTACTTGCTATTTTCATGGTATTAATATTGCAATAGGCAAATGCAGCCAAGCCGGGTATGTCAAGACCAAATTCTTCAGTACCTGCCCAGCAAGATTTTAAGGAGTATGTTGTCCGTGTGCAAAGGTAATTTACCTGTACATTTAATGTTACACCAAAAGTCGTTTATCATCAGACATTTGACTCATTTGACTCAATCATTAACAAGGGTTAGGTGAGACTTTTTTATAAGTTGTTTACTAAACCTGCCACCCTCCAATAATGATGATTTTGAATAAAAATAAAATTATATTTTCGGCCAATTAGTGCCCCCGTCGTGAAAAATGGAAATTTCAAATAAAAATAAAAGTTTTTCTTTATTTTTATTATGCCCGCCGCTGTCTTGAAATCTCCAAAAATATGATAAGTATGTCTTTTCTTACGCAGTGCCTATGTTTACGCCGAGGCGTAAACATTAATCATTGGCGATGTCACATATTGTACGTCAAGGTGTAAGCACTTATATTTTTAGTTTACGCCAATGTGGCATACAAAGGCGATTCAGTAGCCTACGTCGAGGTGTGAGCATTGGCTATGTGTAGCCTAGGTCCACAAAGTTCTCCAAAAGAACAGATGTCATGATGAATTCAGGCAGGCATTACTACTAATATCAAGTCGAGAAAAGGGCTACGTATCATACCTAGGTACAGTACATAGTCCTTGTCTTGACCTAGTTTTTGCATACACTAGTCCCAGGCTTTTCTTTCCACCAACATGTACATATAGAACCACCATTGTCTGAGCCCATTGGTGGAGTGTCTGAAATCTGTGTGTGTGTGTGTGTGTGTGTGTGGAAGGCGGGGGGCATGTGACTGGCAAGACAAAAATTTGATGGGGATATATGCAGGGATGGCGCAGGAGGAGCTCAATGATCAGCTGAGGGGAGCTAATTTGCAAGGTGATTTATAACTACGTGACTGATTTTTGGGGAACGATTGGGGAGTGTGTGCAAGTAATTTTTGGAGGGGTGTGTGCCCCCGAGCATCCATTAGATACGCCACTGTTGCCACTTGTAATTGAACTTCAATATATATTGATATGTGGGAGTTTTTCCTGTTTTATTCTGATTATGGCAAGTTGAGTAAAATATTTTTGTATGCACATTTTGTATAAAAATTGTTCCAAAACCTTATACTACCTTTGATCACTTTCTTTCAGAAGAAAATCAGCAAGCACGAATCCAACACCATTTTATGAACATATATATACTTTTAAATTTCATTTCATTTAATCTTCTCATCAATATATACAAAAATAAAAATTATTTAAATATACTGTATGTTTGCTGGAATCCCTGCATATGAGATAGCCAGTGAATAATGCATATCAGGCCTACGCCTTGCGTTGCCGTAGCATCGGCGTAAACATAGCCTATGATTAATGTTTACGCCTCGGCATAAGCATAGACACTTCGTTTTTCTTAATTATATGGATTTAAAGCATTTAACCATCCAATTACTACATTGTTTACATTCACCAATAAAGTTTTAATTTTTATTTTATCCTTCATCTGGATGTTTTTGTCAAAACAATTTGCTAAATCGGAAAACAAAATTTTATTTTAATTTTTTTTCCGCCCTTCCGCTGACAGTCTTTAAAAATATAAGTTCGTGAAACAAAGTATTAAAAAAGTCTTGCCTTACTCTATAAAGCACTGAAAGATAATTCAAAGACTAGAATACAGTTTTATGGACTCACAATTTAATTTTTCTTCCAGCATCACTAAATCTTTAAATTTTGAAAAATACTGTACATGATACATAAAAATCTATTGGAAAGCATGCTGTTTATAGATTTGATAGTAATATAATATTGCTTGTTTTAATGAGGGAACTTAACTTTACATTAGTGTTATATGAAAGACATTTGTTCCAATGGATGTAGTGATGAAGCACCTTGGTAATTAGGACTATAACTGTAGCAAAAGTATCTCATAATTTTTGCAACTGGTAATAATGATTTTTGATATTTAATCTAATGTAAATATGATATGTGACAGTAAAAAAGACTTAAATTTTTTTTTTTCTGAACATATTAATTTGCTAGAAATGCTGATAAGGAGTACAGTGTAATGAAGTTTAATGCAGGTGATAATGTAGACTTCACCAAGTGGAAAAAGGTTAGCTATTATAATTTTATTTAAATATTTTCTTGTATAATTATTTAAAAGAACTATTTTGTAGTCTATATTCATGCTCCATAATATCATTTATTTTGCT
Source organism: Anneissia japonica (assembly GCF_011630105.1). Lineage (NCBI taxonomy): Eukaryota > Metazoa > Echinodermata > Crinoidea > Comatulida > Comatulidae > Anneissia > Anneissia japonica. The sequence goes on along the minus strand of NW_022704401.1, from coordinate 1,514,595 downwards.
AAAAATATTTATACAGTATTTATTAAATTATATAACAGATATAGCCCAGAGTAAAATATCATGTACTAAATATATTGATAATTAAATCAAACAAATTTGATAACTAGATTCAATAGTAAGATGCAGTATACACAATTTCAATAAATATTTTTTAAAAATTAAAAAAAATATTAAATAACATATAAAAATCTGAAATTATATTGTGTAACTTACAGTCTTGATTGTTGTTTCTTTAATCGTAAAACAATTGAAACTACAGCATTGTGATGTTGTGATGTATAGATTAATTTAGCAGCAATTTATTCATTTATTTACTTTGGATTTATTTTTCATTTATTTCTTTATTTCTGGTTTTCATGCATTAATTTATTCTTTATTTATTTATTCTGCAGGCTTGCCTAATTGATTTTTAATGAAAGAATGCTTTAAAGCATTTGTATTTTTCATTTGTCTATTTTGCTTAACCCTTTTTCATTTTCAATGACACATGCATTAAATTTATTTAAAAACTGCTTATAATAATATGTTTATATTACAATGTTATTCTATTTAATTTACTTTATTTTGTAATATAAATGATTTGATTTTGAAATAAAACCTTGAAATGAAATAAATGATAATGATAGTAATTTTTAACTTTTGGAGCACACAATAATAATGATAATAATAATAATAATACTCACCTGATCCAAGTTGTTATATTTTATGGTTAGTGACCTTTCAGACATGCAACATTAAGAATGGTGGCTGGGGTGGGTGGAGGCTTGGAGCCCCTATCTGCTTTGGCATGTTGAACCAAATAAGATATTGTTTTCTTGTTTTCTTATCCTGTATGCTTGGTGCAGACCTGACCTTCTCCCCTCCCCCTCCTTGTTTAGGTATGGCTAACTCCCTCCCCCTCCTTGTTTAGGTATGGCTAACTGATTCGGATGAAGCAATTCAGTTCAACATATACCCCTCCTTCAGCTTTCTAGCAAAACAGACCACCTCTGACAACCTCTGCCAACCCATTAATATGAATCATCTTTTTAAACTTCATCTCTTAATCAGGGCACCATGGTACGGGAGGATAACCTTACTGCTTTCAAGGAGCAAGACAGCATGCCAAAATTTGGTGAAGGCAGTGAGTATGGCAGAGAAAGAAGGGAAGAGGCAAGGAAAAAGAAGTATGGAATAGTAACAAAGAAATACAAAGAAGAGGACCAACCTTGGATACTTAAACAGCAGGAAAAAGGAGGAAAAAAGTAATGTATAGTTTCTGAGGATTTATGCATACTCCAGTGATTATGTTATTATATGACAGAGTTGATAATATCAATTATCACAATTAATAAGCTCCACTGGTTTTGCTGAAGGTCTGTTTTCTCAATAGATGTTTAAAATGTAATATAGTGTACAGTAGTTATATTAATATAGCACTTTATACCAAAATGGTCTCAAAGGGCTTGAAGTGTGGATCAGCTCCCCTAAGGTTCTCTTCATGCCTGATCTACCCGGTCGTAAACCGATACCAGCTACTCTCATATGTCCACAACATAACTTAAAAATTTTACAAGCATTGGTAGTTGTAACATTGTGTAACACCATGTTTTAAAAACAAAGTTCAGTTTCTGTGACTGAGCTTCACTCACCATATGAACATCTTTTTTAGGTTTTTTTATTTTAAGTAAGAAGATGCATTTATGAGTAAATGTAGTTGCCTGTTGGGATTTGTTTACATTATATCTAAAAGCTCTGGAATTGTTTTAGTGAATCTTGTCAAATATAGTTTGAAATTCAGGGTACTATAAAAAGATACTGTACTGTATAAATGCTTGTAACTGATAACTTCAATAGAAAGGTAGACTACAATGATACTTTCCACATATACACAGACCATTGTAAAGTCACAGTGCATTCTTACAGTATTCTTGTACTGTCATAGACAGCAAAGAATTACTATTCATGTGTAATGCACACTGGGATATTCAATACGGTGTCACTGTCATATTTTTTCTCTTTTTTCTGTTTAGGTATAAGGGCAGGAAGGAAGGGGGTATAAATGATAATGCAAGTCACTATATCTTCACACAAATGGCAGATGGATCTTTCTGTGCCTCGCCTGTTAAGTCTTGGTATAAATTTACTCCCATGGTGCAATATAAATATCTTAATGATGAGGAGGCTGAAGAGGAATTTGGAAGGTAAAAGATGTTTAATTCATTGATTTTATCTGGTTTTAGATGTATTTTTGTGTTTTTATAATGGATTTTTTTTTGTAATCTTTCTATACAAACCTATAAGTAGTATTTGCATAATATGCAGTCTCCTCCTCTTTGTAGAACTATTCCTAACTAACAGTATTAGATATTTCAGCGTAAACTATGTACAGTACATGTATCATACAGCATTTTATTCGAACCTATGTATATTCCTGGATGAAGAAAGAATGATGAGATGCCATGTCCAAGATTACAGGGGGAATGGACTTTAAATATAACCTTGACACTTTTGACCACTACAATGCCTACATTGGATCTGTCCACTTCAGCTGACCCCTATTGATTTGGACTCATGTTGCCAATTTTTGTTTGGAGCTGCCTCTTCCCTCCCTCCACCTGAAGTGAATACCTGGTTTTATAGTGGATTAATTTGCAGTGTAACTAGATTACTCCCCAGAAACACATTGTAGTTAAAAGCCAGCAAACTATAAAGTATCATTTTGCTTTACATTTTACAGGAGGGACAAGACGTTAAATTTCTTTTCAGTTATGGTAAAGAGACGTTTAAAAGACGAAGCTTCGTTAGAGGTGGAAAAAAGTGAAGAAAAACCTAAAGCACCAAGAAAAAAAGATTCCTTGGTAATTTACATTTATATTTTATAGAAATATTATGTTGAAAATTACTTTAAATATAATTTTGTCATCTACTTAAACAACTTGACCATGGATCCTTGCTTGAGACACATCATGATAAACCATTTTCCCTAAGCGTTTACTTAAAAATCAATTGACTAATTATTTTTTAAAATGATGATAATGTATGTTTTGCAATTATGGACACAAAAGATGCACTCCTGAAAAAATAATTAAGAATAATTTTTTTTTTTTTATGATAGCAAATAACTGAAGATGATGAGTACATTGGGTTTTTATCTGATGATGAATCCGATGATGATTCTGATGATCCAGAAGCAAGAGAAGCTAGAGGTATGAATACAGAATTACTACAGTCACTAAACGGTAGCATTCAAAAATTGTCTTGCTCATACAGTATGTAGAACAGTGGTGGATCCACGAATCCGCCACTGTAGAATGATTATAAAGTTTACCTGTATCTGTATATTATGGGTTAAATCAAGCATTTCCATTTTTAGAAAAGAAAGCTAAAAAGAAAGCAAAAAACTCAAAGAAACGAAGTAGAGTAAAGAAGAAGGATTGGGGAGAGGAAGCCGGGGAAGAAAGTGATGTAGATGATTATGATGACCAAGAAAAAGATTATCTGTCGGAAAAATCTAGGTAAAGTTACTTCATGCTACAGTGTATGCACCATGTTAAAACTGCAAAGAGAGACAAAATATAAAAAACATGTTTTTTTTTTTTTTTTTTATAAATAATTAACTTTACTTGTAAACTTCCTTGGGTTTATTCCTCAGTTCATTCAGTTGATATTGTTACTTTGTACTTTTTTCACTGTTTCTCTCTTTTTTAATATTTTGTTTGTATCTCTCTGAATGAACTGAAATGAAATGAAATAAAATATCTATAATTAATAAGCTTTAGAATGGTACACTGTATATAACTTACTGGGTTTATTAGTTTTCCTAATAATTATATATTAATTAATAATAAGCATCGGAAGCTAAAGTATCAGTAATAGCACTACTGATAAAGACAGCTTCAAACGTTACTGCACAAGTTGCATAGTTGAGGCAGTGGCGGCACTAGGGTGGGGAGTCAGGGGGCTGAAATTGCCTCCCTGTCGGACAGGCGTGGACCACGTTGACCAGCGCCATGACAAGGTTGTTGGGGGCGAACATATTAATATGCCTATCCAAATAACGTAATTTTGATTGCCAATCCCTAACTATTTATATTTGGCTCCTTAGTTTGGAACCCCTCGTCGGGGTTGTTGGACCGCTTGTCGGTACATTTCTGGAGCTAACACTGAGTTCACGCATGACTGAGCACATAGCAAACAGTTTTTTTTTTCCTCTTGTGTGGATTTCATCCACTTTTATTTCCAATTGAATACATTTTTCGAAAACATATTTAAAAAAGAATATTTAAAAACATGAATGGTGCACCATGCACCCAAGAATAAAATAAAATGGAGTCAGTCCAAAGCAGCTGACTAATACATTTTTTAACATTCATTGCAAATATACGCTTCATCTATCAATTATTATACACATTTCATTATATTTTCTGTTATACATTTTCTTAATACATTAGAATCACAATGAATTGTCATGAAGTAATTGCAAAGTCATGAAAATTGTCTTCCTTGTTACATACTTTTAACTTTCAGTTGTCAAATGTTAAAATTTTGTCAGATATTAGATAGTATATGAATGTGATACAATCAAAATATCAACTTCTGTTTGCCATCAGTGATGAAGAAGAAACAGTTGAATACAGGAAAGACGAAGAGCGAGGTCTGGATGAAGAAATAGAGGAGATTAATTTATCGAGTGATGAAGAGGTAGAAGAAGTAAAAGAACCAGATATTGAGGAATCAGAAAATAGAGAAAAAGATGAAAAAAATAAAGAAGGTGAGTGAAACTGAAAAGTCACATTTTGTAACTTTGTTGTAATTGGGTTACGTTGGCAACCAATCATCCGGTCTGTCATGTCACAGAGTGCAGGGTTGAACAGCGTAGTTGAACCATTCAATAGTCTAAAAGCATTTGTGGCAAAGACAAGCCAAACCAGTCACTCGTCGCAAAAATCAATTTTGAGTTATTAATAAAGTCTTAGAGAGTAAAATAATAGCTCTAAAATGGTAAAAAGATCATTCAAATCGGACATTTCCTTATCAAGTTACAAGCGTTTAAACATACAGCTGTTTAAAAAACAATATCTGAGAAATCGGCCTTCAAAGTTTATGATTTCAGGCATTTCTCATGCAGAAACTATCTTCAAATCCTTAAAAAGTATTGTTTTAACATTGAAAATGGGGAAAATAACAGCATAGAATGATGTATAGATATATAAAGGTTAATTTATTGCAATAAAATAGATTTTTTAAAATTTGACATTCCAGCATGTTTTGGCCTTTTTCTTTGAAACACGATTTGCGACGAGTGACTGGTTTGGCTTGTCTTTGCCACATTTTATGGTTTTACAGTGTCCTGTAAAACATTTCTAATTTTAGTAAATTGACAATTTTTAAATATGCAAATTAAATTTAAATTTTATTATTTTATACAGGATGTTCTGACTAATAATAATTTCAGACTGACTGCATTTAATAAAATTAAATTTGTATTTCAAATAAAAAAAAAAAGAAATTACTTCTTTGCGCTTTTGGATCAATATATGGTACCAGTTAACTAGTACTACTTACACAATTCTGTACATGTACTGGAACTTTGTGAGGTGGTCGTAAATGTAAATGCGAGATAGATATCTTGTTTATTTTTGCAACTGTGATTTTTCAAGATTAGCAGCACTTCCCTCATTGTCTTTGTATTTGTAAAAATGTTTTTCTGATTATTACTTACATTACTATTAATTACATTACTGATAATGATTTAACTTACATTGTCATCTTAGATGGAAGCAGTGCAAGCGGGTCTGATTCAGATGATAGCGATATTGATGACTCAAAGATCCAATCAGCAGTGTTCATGCAGGTAGGTCAGCTTAGGTCAAACATCAGAAATTTAATATGTAAATAAAGTAAATATTATGCCCTATTTGAGTAACTGAGCAGGACTGCCAGGGAACCATGGAAGTTCGGTATCACTCGATTTAGAGAATTTGACACAGTGGCGTAAGGTCCAAGGGCCCTCCTGCCTAAACCATTTTTGGATCCTATTGCATTGCATGGTGGGCACAATTTTTTTGTCTTTTCAGTGTTCATCATTCTTTTTACATGTTTATTGTCATTCAGTAAAATTTTGTTTTCATTTTTTCAGAATAAAAACCCAAGTCAGACTAAAAAAATTAGTGGGAAGTCTTCAAAAAGTTCAAGTCGTAACAGTAGCCGGCCAGGCACACCCTTTACTGGAGATAATAGCACCACAGCAACTTTGTCAGGGGTTGTGGGTCGACTACAGGAAAAAGGTCAGTTGACCCCTATGATAATGATGACAGTGAAGTATTGTGACACATGGCGTTGTATAACCCAAGATATTTGCAAGATATATGCAGTATTATATTCATTATTGTTTTAGTTATTTAATTACCAGAGAAAAGAAATAATAACTCCACCTGATATGACCTAAAAACTAAGACCTATACATTTTACTAAACATTTATTTTATTAGGTCAGTGGTTTCCAAACTTTTTGCATGTAATTTTCTTATATCTCCCATTTATTTTTAATTTTGTAAAATTTAGTTCCCACTCCTGATTCTTACATATACTAAACACCTTTACATAAAGCATACATAAAATCAAATGTAAAACAGATCACCAATAAAATATTGGAATTAAAATATAATGCTAGTTAAAAAAATTTACAGTGAAAGAAGACTATGCCTATTTCATTATTCATAAGGCACGATTAGAAAAATAATGGATTCATGAAAAATTGGTCTAAAAAGCCAGCGGACTCCAAAATTGTTCGTGAACCCCTAGATTTTTCGTGGACCCCCTGTGGACCTTTTGACCGCAGGTTGGGAGCCACTGTATTAGTTAGAGGCAGCATTCACATGAGGTTAAATAAGACTGTTCTGTGCATTACCAAATAGGTTTGTCAAGTAAAAGGCAAGGTGATGGTGGATCATCGTCTTCATCTTCACATACACCTGGGCCCCCTGCCAAGAAATCACGCACTGAGAGCCCAACGCCATTCAAAGGTCAACCAGGGTAAGTACACACGGTGAGATAGCCTCTCTCATGGGGATGATGAGGATGATGGTGATTTACTTTACTTTATTACCTCTGCCAACAAATGTTTTCGCCCCTGTTTATTTATTTATATGTTTATTTGTTTTATTTATTTATTTATCTATCTATATATCTGTTTATGTGTGAAGAGGTGTAACTGGCATTAATTTCACAGCGATACAAGTTGTCCGTACTAAACTTAACATCTTATTACCGGTCAAGCCATTTAGGTATCACTGCTGCACTGAATACATTTTTTTCATGGGGACAATATGTGTGGGAAATTTATAAATATGATGTTGGCAGAGGTATGCAATCTCAGAGCGCCCTCTACTCAAATACAATATAATAAATATAAAGAGATTAGAAATGAAAATTGCCAGATTAGACATAAAATGAGGCGTGTCACGGTGAAATGGTTATGGTGTCACACAGGCCAGTATTGAGTAAATGAGTTATAAAAATGGGAGCTAAAATCCAAATTTGTTTTTCACTAGAGATCAACAGTTTAATGTCTTATTAATTATGTCCCAAAGTATTAGTTCAGGAAGTAATCAACAAATCGTTTTATTTAAAGTTATTTTAATAGTTAAATATATTAAACAATGTATGCACAATTAACTTTGGAAGGCAATTACTCAAAATCATGTTTGTTTTGACTCAAAGAGTGCTGTACTTTCACTTTCCAATAACTTAGGCTTGAAATGTCCAATTTCAATGAATTACCTCTCATTTTAAAGATCACATACTCAGGTATCTGAAAATACCAATAACTTGAATTTCAATATTTGCTACAACTTAGCCATTTTGCCACAACATGCCTCAAATGACAACATTGTGATGGTGATAGTGATGTTGGTTTACCCTTTTGGTGGTGGTGTGTTTGTAAGGATGTTTTTGGTAGTGATGATGGTAAATGATGATTTTGATGGTGAATAAACAAGTGATGAATGTCATGGTGATAGTGATGTTGGTTTACCCTTTTGGTGGTGGTGTGTTTGTAAGGATGTTTTTGGTAGTGATGATGGTAAATAGTGATTTTGATGGTGAATAAACAAGGTGATGAATGTGATGGTGATAGTGATGTTGGTGTACCCTTTTGGTGGTGGTGTGTTTGTAAGGATGTTTTTGGTAGTGATGATGGTAAATGAAGATTTTGATGGTGTATAAACAAGGTAATGAATGTGATGGTGATAGTGATGTTGGTTCCCCCATAGTGGTGGTGTGTTTGTAAGGATGTTTTTGGTAGTGATGATGGTAAATGGTGATTTTGATGGTGAATAAACAAGGTGATGAATGTGATGGTGGTAGTGATGTTGGTTTACCCTTTTGGTGGTGGTGTGTTTGTAAGGATGTTTTTGGTAGTGATGATGGTAAATGAAGATTTTGATGGTGAATAAAAAGGTGATGAGTGTGGTGGTGATAGTTCTGGGGTGATAATTAAAGTGAGAATAATGTTGCCACATTAAAAGTGATTAATTATTATTGACTAAATTTTTGATGATCTTTTATTTTAACATCTACAGTGAGGTCCGCATCACAGAGGATGTTGTAAGAAGGTACTTGATGAGGAAACCCATGACAACGAAGGACCTTCTGCACAAATTGAACCCGAAAAGGACGGGAATGTCGCCTGCTGATATTGTTGCACGTCTAACAGAAGTCATGTCAAAGTTGAATCTGAAGAAGGAGGTGATTAAAGACAAAGTGTACTGGTCAATGAAGGCTACATGAACTCGTTTTTAAGCACTGGAGTGATGTAATCATGTGAATGCTGCCCTCTGTTGATAGCTTGAAGCACCTCATGTAAATGCTGCCCTCTGTTGATAACATGAAGCACCTCTCAGGTGTTTTGCAATAGCTATGCATAATAGAGTTAGTCGTCACGATTTTGTTAACTAATTAATTGATGATGGAAATAAACCTGGAAATAGCGCAGATAATTACTGCATTGGATGATAAGGGCATCATTTTTTATGACAAACTTATTTTAATTTTATACGTTTTAACACATTAACAGACAAGGATGTGATAGACAAGTACACATCAGTGTGTTGCTAAGGGCATCATGATGAGTATGCTCGTTAAAAAATGACCACTTTTGTATTATATGTTAATTTGCTGGCGTACCTGACCAACCACTCACTTATCACAGTTTAGGGAAGATACATTTAAAAATAAACATCATGTTTGTTTGTGTCTCACTATGTTGATGGGAAATATGACCATATGGTGCACTTTCACTCATCAGTAATCACATTTTAAAGAGGATTAAAACATGAAGTAAACAATAGAACTGCAATGAAATATGTGGTTAAACTTTTTGGAAGAATATGTGTTATTCTGAAATAGATAAATATAATTCAGAATGAGCATTAAGTATTATTTGGTGTTAGCAAAAAATAAATTGCCCAATGCCAGACGCTAGTTTTCTCGTCCATAGTATTTTCCTTCTGTGTAATTAAAATTTAAAAATGGTTCATGAATAGATAAAATTTGACAATCATGTATTTGGTAATCTTATGATATCAGAATAATTTAGTATGCACAAAAAGAATACTTGATAGCGTAAGTGTCCAGGGGTGGCGATAACTTTTCTTGGACAAGAGCAAGAGGTTCCCAACATTTGGGTCCCTGGCAAGGGTGTAAGTAGGCACAGCCCAGAGCCAGTTGCATAGTGTACAGAGAATTACAAAGGCTTATTTGATTTTTTTTGAGTCCTAAAACTGTAGAAATTACATAGACATTGTTTTCTCTCCAACAATGTGTTGTTTTTCTCCTTGACGCGGAGGTGGGAGTGGGCCAGCTGTCTCCGACATGGGGACATCTTCCCGGAGCCCACTGGCGTCACTCCTGATAGTGACGAGACACAGAAGCTAATGGTGTGGCATGTAAGTGGATTTATTGCTTCAACATGTGAACTGGCTATCTAGTAATATAACTGTACCAATTCGAGTCAACATAAGCCTTTTGTATTTTTAATTAAATATTACTGGTACGTATACATGCCAGCTCAACTGTGGTATGCAATAAACAATAAAACTTTTGAAAAAGTGTTCAACAATATTTACTGGGTTTTAAAAAAAAATAATAAAATAAATTAAAAAAATGATTCGAAAAAAAAATTCGAAAGAATTCGAACCCAAGCATTTAGTTGCTTTAACCACAGAATGATGATAAGTTTTTTTTAAATTATTATAGTTAGTATTAGCCGAGATTCATACAAAAAGCTGCTACGTAAAAGAGGTCAATTTCGGAGAAAAAAAAAATGCAACTGCTACGAAAAGAGAGGTCAATTTTAGAAAAAAAAAAAGCGCAAAGGGTGTATGTAGATCATCAGGCGCGGATCCAGCGTGTGGGGGGGGGCGCCATCCCCCCAACTCCGTCACTCAAGCCGAAAAATAAAAGAATCGTCCAAAATTCGACATACACCATGAGCAGGGACACCATGAGCAGGGGCGGATACAGAGATTTTCTGACGGGGGCACAATATGAAGTTCATCGCCGCCACGCCCACCTAGTTTGATAAAAATAAGTGGGAAATAATCGAGTTCTTCTTTCGCCCACTGCTGTATCGCCACTGAAATCATGGGTGCACTCCGTTTTTTGCTCTTTCCTCTCTTTAAATCAAATTTGTTATCCTCATTTTATTTAAAATGGAAATTAATGGAATATTATGGAATGGATTATTATTATTATTATTATTATTATTATTATTATTATTATTATTCATATCCCCCAATAGGGATCCTCGGCTCCCGTTGGGCAAATTCTTGTGCCACCTCTCAAACTATATTTAGGCAAAGATAAACTAAAACAATAATTACATACACATTCACAAAAGTATAGTGTAGCCCAAGAGAATGAATTATTCTTTCTTTTATTGAATGTTCTTCTGGAAATTAAATCCCACTTTAGTAGTATGTTTTATCTCCTTTTTAAATCACCATTTACACATGTAATTAATTAGGATCGATCCTATTCCTCAATCATCTACATCAACAGTTGGATACTGAAATACACAGGTTTAATATTTAATACTAATGAATTTAATGAGGATGTGATATTATGAGTGTTGGTACAGTACCGTACGTATAGTCTTGTGTCCATTCACCTTGGTCATTAAATGTCTATGTCTATAGAATAAACTTGATATTTTTGATGACGG